>NC_029794.2:45721995-45722400 GCF_000816755.2 Arachis ipaensis
TATTTATTTTGTGACTCCACATGATCATGAACCTAAGAAAACATGAAAAACAATAAAAATAAGAGTTAGATAAACATTGGGTTGCCTCCCAACAAGCGCTTCTTTAATGTCAATAGCTTGACAGTGGGCTCTCATGGAGCCTCACAGATGTGCAGAGCTTTGTTGAGACTCTCCAACACCAAACTTAGAGTTTGGATATGGGCGTTCAACACCAAACTTAGAGTTTGGTTGTGGCCTCCCAACACCAAACTTAGAGTTTGACTGTGGGGGCTCTGGTTGACTCTGCTTGGAGAGAAGCTTTTCCTGCTTCCTCCCCATGGTTGCCGAGGGAGATCCTTGAGTTTTGAATACAAGGGAGTTCTCATTCCATTGAAGGACTATTTCACCTCTGTCACCATCAATTAC
>NC_029794.2:45723293-45733598 GCF_000816755.2 Arachis ipaensis
TTGCTCCTGCTCATATGACAAAGAAGAGGGCACAGAAAAATAATAATAATAATAGAGATTCTCTTTACCACAGTATAGAGGTTCCCTTATGTAAGTGGAAGAAGAGGGGGAGACAAAGAATGTGATGTAAAGGAAGAAACACAACTGTACGAATGGAAGAGATGTGAGATGAGATGTTAGGATATGAATGAATAAATAGAATAGGATGGGGGAGGGATAATTTTCGAAAATTATTTTGAAAAAGAGTTAGTGATTTTTGAAAATGGTTTTTTGAAAATTTGTTAGTAATTTTCGAAAATTAAGTTTTAAAAATTAAAATAATTAATAAATTAAAAAGAAATTTTGAAAAAGGGGAGAGATATTTTCGAAAATGAGAGAGAGAGAGTTAGTTAGATGGTTTTGAAAAAGTTAAGAAACAAACAAAAAGTTTGTTAGTTTGTTGAAACAAGTTTTGAAAAAGATAAGAAGTTAGGAGGTTAGAAAAGATATTTTGAAAAGATATTTTTGAAAAAGATAAGATGAGAAGATATTTTTGAAAAGATATGATTGAAATTAGTTTTGAAAAAGATTTGATTTTTAAAATCACAATTAATGACTTGATTCATAAGAAATCACAAGATATGATTCTAGAACTTAAAGTTTGAATCTTTCTTAACAAGCAAGTAACAAACTTCAAATTTTTGAATCAAAACATTAATTGATTAGTTTATTTTCGAAAATTTTATATAAAAATAAGAAAAAGATTTTTGAAAAATATTTTTGAAATTTTCGAAAATAACTAATAATTTTGAAAAAGATTTTATTTTTGAAAAAGATTTTGAAAAAGATAAGATTTTCAAATTGAAAATTTGATTTGACTCATTGGCAACAACTTGATTTTAAAAATTTTTGAAAAAGTCAATCCAAATTTTCGAATTTGATGAGAGAAAAAGGGAAAGATATTTTTTTGAATTTTTTTTGAATTTTTATGATGCAAGAGAAAAACACTAAAAGGATGCAATGCATGAAATTTTTAGATCAAAACAATGAATGCATGCAAGAATGCTATGAATGTCAAGATTAACACCAAGAACACTTTGAATGTCATGATGAACATCAAGACACAATTTTGAAAAATCTTTAATGCAAAGAAGACATGCAAGACACCAAACTTAGAAATCTTTCATGTTTAGAATCTGGCGTTGAACGCCAGTTTACGTCGTCAATTCTTGGCCAAAGTATAGACTATTATATATTGCTGGAAAGCCCTGGATGTCTACTTTCCAATGCAATTGGAAGCGCGCCATTTCAAGTTCTGTAGCTCCAGAAAAGCCACTTTAAGTGCAGGGAGGTCAGAATCCAACAACATCAGCAGTCCTTTTTCAACCTCTGAATCTGATTTCTGCTCAAGTCCCTCAATTTCAGCCAGAAAATACCTGAAATCACAGAAAAACACACAAACTCATAGTAAAGTCCAGAAATGTAATTTTAACATAAAAACTAATGAAAACATCCCTAAAAGTAACTAGATCCTACTAAAAACATACTAAAAACAATGCCAAAAAGCGTATAAATTATCCGCTCATCACGATCTCCCCGTGGAGGTGGAACACAAGGCTTTCTGGGCTGTAAGGGAATGCAACATGAATCTTACGAAAGCTGGTGCTGAAAGAAAGCTGCAACTAGCAAAACTAGAGAACCTCCGCCTAGAAGCTTATGACAACTCCAGGCGTTACAAGGAGAAAATGAAGGTTGTCCATGACAAGCACATTAAAAGGAGAGAATTCAGATCAGGGGAGTTAGTTCTACTATATAACTCCAGACTGAGGCTCATGCCGGGTAAACTGAGATCAAGATGGGAAGGTCCATACTGAGTAGAAAAGGTAGAGCCATACAGAGTTTTCCACCTGCGTCATCCTACTAGCTCCAAATTTCTAAAGGTCAATGGACATCGCCTAAAGCTTTATCATGGTGAGAAGATGAAGAATCAAAAGGAACTAGAGATTTTCCTCTTGGAAGACCCACCAAGAGAAGCAGAATGAGCCTAAAGAGCGTCCAACTTAAGGACGTAAAAGCAAAGTGCTAGGTGGGAGACAACCCACCATGGTATGATCGTTCCGTTTCAGTCTTAGTTTTATTTTTACTTTATTTTTATGATGTTAATGACTCTTCTCATCATCCCTGTATATAGCTGCATATAGTTTGCATGAGCATTCTGCATATTATTTAAAAAAAAAATGCCCGCGATGCGTAGGCGTCGCTGACGAGTCTAATAAACCACTATTTTATGGTTTATCTTGTACTCAATTGAGTGGTTTTTATTAACTCTTTACCCACTTATTCATACTATTTGCATGGTTTTATATTTCCTTCCTAATTATGTGTTTTGATTAAAAACATGCTTCTTTGATCTTATATTTGCTTATTATTAATCCTCTCTTATTACCATTAGATGCCTTGATATGTGTGTTAAGCGTTTTCAGAGATTATAGGGCAGGAATGGCTTGGAGGATGGAAAGGAAGCATGCAAAAGTGGAAGGAATACAAGAAGTTGGAGAAATTGCTAAGCTGTCCAGCCTGACCTCTTCGCACTCAAACAGCTATAACTTTAGCTATAGAGGTCCAAACGACGAGGTTCTAGTTGCATTGGAAATCTAACGTCTGGGGCTTCGATTTGATATATAATATGTTATAGTTCCTCTGACGCTAGGCAACGCGACCGCGTGATCCATGCGGCCGCATCGCAGTGACGGAAATCAGCGTGTTTGAATTCTTCTCCAGCGATTTTTGGGCTGTTTTTGACCCAGTTTGCGGCTCAGAAAACACAGATTAGAGGCTATAAAGTGGGGGAATGCATCCATTCATAGAGGCTCTCATATTCATAATTTTAGGAGTAGATGTAGTTTTTAGAGAGAGAGGTTCTCTCCTCTCTCTTAGGATTAGGATTTAGGATTTCTCTTAGTTTTAGAAGTGACTCTCAATCCCAAGTTTAATATTCCTTTTACTTTATGTTCCTCTTTTTACTTTCAGATGCTTCAATGCTTGTATTAGATATGTTGCTCAATTGGCTTATGAACTTTTCATGTTAAGATCTGCATATTTTATTTAATATTAATTGAGGTATTTCAGATTTAAGATTGCTTTACTTTATTTATATTAATGCTTTTAATTTAATTTAGATATTTTCTTCCTTTTGGCTTTGGTCAAGTGATTGGTAGTACTTAAGTTATCAAACTCAGCAAGTGATTGAAATTGGCAGATTTTGCTTTAGCTAGGATTGCTCTAACACTAGTCTCTCCACAGGAGTTGACTAGGACTTGAGAATCAAGCTAATCAGTCCACTTAACCTTCCTTTGTTTAATAAAGGCTAACCAAGTGGGATTAAAACCCAATTCTCTTCACACTTGATAAGGATAACTAGGATAGGAATTCCAATTTTTATACCTTGCCAAGAGATTCTATTATTATTATTTTATTTTACTTGTCATATAACATATTCCCATCTTACTTCCAAAACCCCCAATTTACAATCTTCATAACCAATAATAAGAACATACTTCCCTGCAATTCCTTGAGAAGACGACCCGAGGTTTGAATACTCGGTTATCAATTTCAAAGGGGTTTGTTACTTGTGACAACCAAAACGTTTGTATGAAGGGATTTCTGTCGGTTTAGAGACTATATCTACAACGCGACTGTTTTTATGAAATTCTTTACTGGCAGAAATCCCGACGTCAAAATGGCGCCGTTGCTGGGGAATTGCAAACGTGTGCCTTATTATTGGTTATTGTAAATATTTTTTTTTATTTTTGCTTGTTTATTTATTTTTATTTTTGTTTTTATTTTTGCTTTTCCATAAATTAAGAGGTTATTTGTTTTTGCAAAGAGGTGGAAGATGTCAAAGAAGAGCACAAGGGAGTGGAGCTTGAAATTACCTTGCCAAAGTTGTTGGAAACCCCTCCTCCTAAGTTGTCATCATCCTTCATAATATTCAAGTGGGTAAAATTCATATCCCATAGCTTTCTAATCCTACTTGAATATGGGCTACTGGAGACGGATGGTCAACTTAGAGCTCTTTGTGGCATTAAGAGTAAGAGGAAGATGGCCAGTGGTAAGAATTGTCCTGCAAGGTTCATTATGGTTGGAAGCTTTAAGTTTAAACGCAAAGGTTGGTGTAGAGCTCAATTGAATGGGTCTAGGAAGCTGTTTGGTAGCTGCAGTGAGAATTCAAATTACTTATCACCCGGCTGGAAAAATACAGATCCCGACAAAAATGGGTGTAAAAGCAAGGTTTGGGATCCTAGAATCTGTTCTGACATCCAACACCCCGGGAGCCTAAGAATCTTTTTGAAGCTGCTCAAGGGTTTTACATGCCTAGTTTGGGACCCCGGAGTTACTGGAATCACAAACACTGGTGGAGATTCCTGGATGAGTTCAAGCATAAGCCACCATAACAGGAAGCTCATCAAATATCCAACTTAAGGACTTTAACTAAAAGTGCTAGGCGGGAGACAACCCACCATGATTACAAAAAAAAAAAGCGAGCACGCGACGCGACCGCATCAGCGACGCGTCCACGTCGCAAGGAGATGGGAGACAATATTAATATGAACAGAGAGTTTCGCAGGAGCAGCGCTGGAGGCGTGCCAATGGCACAAATCACCCCACGCGACCGCGTCATATGGGAATAATGGCCTCCCACGCGACCGCGTCACCCACGCGGCCGCGTGACCTGAAAATCGACGTCAACCGGGTGCATAGCCGAAAGTTGAGCTGGAGTTGGGCTGGAATCGTGCTGGAAGCCCAAGCCTCACCACGCGAACGCGTGCCCCACGCGTCCGCGTCATACCCCCATGATGGCCACTCACGCGATCGCGTCAACCACGAGTCCGCGTCACCCAGATATTTGGCAAAAAGAGTTTCAAACAGAGAGTTGCGCGACCGCGAGGCTGCACTCGCGCCACCAGCACAAATCGAGTTACGCGATCGCGTGCCCCACGCGTCTGCGTCGCCTAACCTTATTTGCGCACCACGCGACCGCGTCACCCACGCGACTGCGTCGCCAGCATCGCACAACCTATCCAGATTAGTGCCAATTTTCTTATCTTTTCTTCTCCGAATCCTTATTCTCTTATCTTTTCTTATTTCTTTCTTCTTCTTTTCTTATTTTCTCTCACTCCCATTCTAGTTTATTTAATTTATTTGCATACTTTCATTCATTGCATATTTTTATTTTTCTAAAATTATTATTGGTGTTCAAATATTCTTTTTCAATTTTATTTTCTTATCTCTATTTCTGGGTTACTCTTCTTCCCTTTTTTCTTTCAGGATGGCCACCCGGAAGGGAACCGGAAGACGTTTACATGGGGAGACAGACAAGTCCATCTGCACAATCCTTAGAGAAAAGCAACAGTTGAAACAACCCGTCCACCTGCACATCTCAGTATGCACCGAGGACGGTACAATCTTTAAGTGTGGGGAGGTCGATACCGATCTCCATAGGTTAGTACTTTCCTGTCTCAAACACCAATATTTTATTTTCTTTGTTAATTGTTACATTTGCATATTTAATTGTATGTTTATTTGATTTTATGCATTTAGTTACTACTTGGTTGAAGTAATATTTTCTTTTTTCAAGAAATTTTTATAATATTTCACTAATTTAAATTGAAAAAAATTTTTGTGTTAAACTTGTTTGGAAGTTGTATTTGGAACATGTTTTTTTTTTGAGCTAAAGAATACACAACCTGTGAGATTTGAGCTTATTTATATGGTTACATTATTTAACCATAAATATTTTATTCCTGTGTGTTCCCTTCTCTATAATTGTAATCTTTACTTTGTTCCATTCTATATGTCCAATATTTAGTGTATTTACATGCTTGCATATGATTGAGGCCATTATTTGATTTTAGCTCACTTATCCCAAAATTAGCCTACCTTTTACATCACTCTTGTTAGCCCCCTTGAGCTTTTAAATCCCTTCTGTTTTATAACCACATTACTAGCCTTAAGCAGAAAAACAAAATAAGAATCCCAAGTTGAATCCTTGGTTAGCTTAAGATAGATATTATGTAAAATTTGAAGTGTGGGAAATTTTATGGGAACATGGGATGATATGAAAAAGTAGGGAATTAAATTGAATAAGTCATTTGAAAATTTGGGAAGCATGCTCATGTGAAATCAAAATAATTAAATTACCATGTGTATTGAAGAAAAATATATTAAGTAATTAAATAAGGGGATACAAAAAAAAAAGAGAAAAAGAAGAAGAAGAAGAGAAAAATGAAAAAAATATATATTACCCCAAATGAGATAAAAAGAATCAATGCACATGGGACAAAATTCAAAAATAAGTTTGATACATGAGCATGTAATACAAAAGTGGTATTTGTCTTGGAGAACTTATTTACTCTTAACCAAAGTCAAAGCATTTAGCATGTAGTTGCATTCATAGGTTGCATTTCATACCATTCCTCTTCATCTTTATAGCTTCTCTTGAGCTTAACATGAGGACATGCTAGTGTTTAAGTGTGGCGAGGTTGATAAACCACTATTATATGGTTTATCTTGTACTCAATTGAGTGGTTTTTATTAACTTTTTACCCACTTATTCATACTATTTGCATGGTTTTATATTTCCTTCCTAATTATGTGTTTTGATTGAAAACATGCTTCTTTGATCTTATATTTGCTTATTATTAATCCTCTCTTATTACCATTAGATGCCTTGATATGTGTGTTAAGTGTTTTCAGAGATTATAGGGCAGGAATGGCTTGGAGGATGGAAAGGAAGCATGCAAAAGTGGAAGGAATACAAGAAGTTGGAGAAATTGCAAAGCTGTCCAGCCTGACCTCTTCGCACTCAAACGGCAATAACTTTAGCTACAGAGATCCAAACGACACGGTTCCAGTTGCATTGGAAAGCTAACGTCTGGGGCTTCGATTTGATATATAATATGCTATAGTTTCTCTGATGCTAAGTGACGCGACCGCGTGATCCATGCGGCCGCGTCGCAGTGACGGAAATCAGCGTGTTTGAATTCTTCTCCAGCGATTTCTGGGCTGTTTTTGACCCAGTTTGCAACCCAGAAAACATAGATTAGAGGCTATAAAGTGGAGAAATGCATCCATTCATGGAGTCTCTCATATTCATAATTTTAGGAGTAGATGTAGTTTTTAGAGAGAGAGGTTCTCTCCTCTTTCTTAGGATTAGAATTTAGGATTTCTCTTAGTTTTAGGAGTGACTCTCAATCCCAGGTTTAATATTCCTTTTACTTTATATTCCTCTTTTTACTTTCAGATGCTTCAATGCTTGTATTAGATATGTTGCCCAATTGGCTTATGAACTTTTCATGTTAAGATCTGTATATTTTATTTAATATTAATTGAGGTATTTCAGATTTAAGATTGCTTTGCTTTATTTATATTAATGCTTTTAATTTAATTTAGATATTTTCTTCCTTTTGGCTTTGGTCAAGTGATTGGTAGTACTTGAGTTATCAAACTCAGCAAGTGATTGAAATTGGCAGATTTTGCTTTAGCTATGATTGCTCTAACACTAGTCTCTCCACAGGAGTTGACTAGGACTTGACAATCAAGCTAATCAGTCCACTTAACCTTCCTTTGTTTAATAAAGGCTGACCAAGTGGGATTAAAACCCAATTCTCTTCACACTTGATAAGGATAACTAGGATAGGAATTCCAATTCTTATACCTTGCCAAGAGATTCTATTATTATTATTTTATTTTACTTGTCATATAACATATTCCCACCTTACTTCCAAAACTCCCAATTTACAATCTTCATAACCAATAATAAGAACATACTTCCCTGCAATTCTTTGAGAAGACGACCCAAGGTTTGAATACTCGGTTATCAATTTCAAAGGGGTTTGTTACTTGTGACAACCAAAACGTTTGTACGAAGGGATTTCTGTCGGTTTAGAGACTATATCTACAACGCGACCGTTTTTATGAAATTCTTTATTGGCAGAAATCCCGACGTCTCCGCGTCACAAAGTGCGTTGGGAAGAAAACAAATTGAACAGAGAGTCACGCAAAAGCATGGATGGAGGCGTGCCTTAGGCACAAACATGCCCACACGTCCGCGTCATTTGAAAAATAAGCCTCCCACGCGTCAGCGTCACCCACGTGAGCGCGTGCCCTTAAAAATCGACGTAAAAGAGGTGTATGGCAGCAAGTTATGATGGAGTGGGTCTGGAGTGATGCTAGAAGCATCAGCCCTGTCACGCGACCGCGTGCCCCACGCGTCCGCGTCGTTTTTCAAAGAATGGCCATTCACGCGATCGCATCAACCACGCGACCGTGTCACTCTAAAATTTGGCAAATTGAGATTCAAACAGAGAGTTGAGCGAACGCGAGGCTGCCCTCGCGCCACTAACACAAAGCAACTCACGCGACCGGGTGACCCACACGTTCGCGTCACTTGAACACATCGCATACCATGCGACCGCGTCACTCATGCGTCTGTGTCACATGCGGCGCACAACTTATCTAGATCAGCCAAATCCTAATTTTTCTTATCCTTTCTTATTTCTTTCTTCTCCCTTCTTCCTTGTTACTTCTTTCTCACTTTCTACTTCTTCCTTTTCACCACCATTATCAAGGTATTTATTTTCTTCTTCCCCTCTTTACTTTTCCGTTATTATTCTTATTTTTTTTATGTTTTCTTCTTTTTTTTCTTTTTTTAACTTTCTTTATCTATATTTTCTTTTTCTTTTTCTTTCTTCTTTTTTATTCCTTTTAATTCGTGTTGGAAATTTATTTCGGTCTTTATTTTCTATATTTTGTTTATGGATTTTCATAGATTTGTTTGACAATTAATATTACCTTTTAAAGGGTTACTTGCATGTTCTATTTTATATTTTCAAAAATATATTTACCATGCATGCTATGTGTTTGTGAAAAAGCCCGTATGGCATCATGCACTACTTTTATGTTATCCTACTACTTTAATGCCTGTTTTTCACAAAATCCCTTTTATATTTTATTGATTAAAATATAATTGTCAATACAAACAGATTGTTAGTTTGAATGATGTGGTAATCTAACTTGGACATTGAATGCTTGATCTAGGCTACTCATGCCTTTGCCGGCATGCCAATAAACATCTTGCATTTAATTGCCATCACATGCACTTACTATATTACCTCTGATGAACTTTTCACATGTAGTCTAGACCATGTGTTAACGACATACTTATTTATCGTGCATGGGTTACCACCCATATTGTTCGCTCCCTTGCTCGAACCCTTGGCTTTACATATTACTTTCTTTTTTCCTTTTTCAGGATGGCCACCAAGAAAGGTAAAGAGAAAGCTACTCCCAAACCACCAGCAAGGAGAGGAACAAAAAGAGCATTAGTGGCAGAGCCATCTTCAACAGTAGTAAAGCCCTCAACAAAAAGAATCAAGAGGATCATCAAGGTCGATGAAAAAGAAAAAGCCTTCCCAGCAAAGGACACTGCGCGGTTTCCTAACCGCTACTGTGAGCGGATGTTCCCCATCCTGGCAGAGAGGAATTACAACAATGAATACCTTCTCATCCTCACGACCCGCATTGCTGAATTTGTTGAGCCGCAAATCGAACGAAGACATTGGGGATTCCTACGGAGACGGCCACGGCAGGTTAATCTCTCATGGGTAGTAGAATTCTACTCCAACTTTCACATGCCAACCATGCAGTATGTCTATGTCCGTCAGAAGCAAGTCCCCATAACTAAAGAGGCCATTCAACAAGCTTTAGATCTTTCCCCTGCTCCAGAAGGATTGGACGCATTCCAAGAAGCCTCACTCAAGCGCCAGACATACCAATTTGACTGGGACGCCGTTCTCAGAGTTATAGCACAACCTGACAGCAGATGGATCTACGGATACCATCGATCCCGCCAAAAGGGATATCGGCTTCAGCACTTAGCTTGGAGGCTCGAGTATGGGCACATATCATGTCCCATTATGTCTTTCCGAGCACTCACGAGTCCTCCTTCACTGCAGACATGGCTGTTTTACTTTGGTGTATCCTTACAGACCAGCACCTAAACTTACCAAGACACATCCGGAATGCAATGGGACACGTACAAATTGCAGACAACTTACCTTTTCCCGCCTTGGTTTTAGATCTCATCTCGGTAGCCAAAGTCTCCTACAGAGCTGGGGACACCAAAGCCTTACTTTCACGGGATGATCAGTACGTCCCTGACGGAAAATATATCAGACCGCCAGCAGCCACTACAAGCCAGCCTACAGAACTGGCTGAAGACATTCCTCCTTCAACACCACAAGCACCTACAACAAACCAACTGCT
>NC_029794.2:45733637-45737519 GCF_000816755.2 Arachis ipaensis
AAGCAAAGCTAATAGAGCGCCGTAACCAGCACCGATTCACATACCTCAAGGAGCTACTTATGGAAAACTACAAAGACCCAGACACTCCGGACTCCGCTTCATTTACCAGCACAGGGAGCCATGATGGTCCCGATGGTGGAGATACTGCTACTAGCCCCCTTTTGTTCCTGACAGATGGCACCGAGGACGGTGCAAAGCTTTAAAGGTGGGGAGGTCGGTCAGTACCTGACTTCCGGAGGTAAACTCTCTTCCTTAAACACCAGTAAAATAGGATATTTAGTTAATTTTTCTTTTGTAGAATAGGATAGATTGCATAGAAATAGGTGATGCCAGGGAATTTTGGCCAATTTCACTAACCTTTTCTTTACTGTTTTAGGGTAGTTTCATGCATTTTCTTAGGAAATAAGCAAATTTTGGGTAGAATTTCACTTACATCTTGATTCAAGCAAAAATTGTGAATTTTATATGATTTCATGAGAATTATGCATGAATTTAATGACAAATTGGATGATGCATGACTCATAACTTGGATTAGAGCTTTGATGCACTTTATTTGCTTGATTTCAGGACAAAGGAAGCAAGAAAAAGCCACGTTAGTAGCCACGTTAGTCACTACTAACGTGGAATGGGAGCTAGCTTGCAACGTTAATGAGAAAAGTGATCGCCAATAACGTCTTCGAAGCCACCATAGCCCACGTTAATTACCACATTAACTACATTAACGTGGTAGTTAACGTGGAGGAAAAGGAAGCTCCAAGCGTTAGTGGTAAAAGTGAGTGCCACTAACGCTCCAAAAGGGCAATTGGCCACATTAAGAGTCACGTTAACTTAGTTAACGTGAACTCTAACGTGGAAGAGGAAGACAATGCCAATATTAGTGACACTCACCTTTGTCACTAACGTTGGACTAAGCCCATATTGGCTATGTTAAGAGCCACGTTAACTTAGTTAACGTGAACTCTAATGTGGAAGGAGCAAGGATGAGCCAACGTTAGTGACACTCACCTTTGTCACTAATGTTGGAGATGGCAATCAACACCACGTTAGTGGTCACGTTAATGTAATTAACGTGAGGCACTAACGTGGGAAAGGGGCTTTTGGGAGCGTTAGTGAAAAAGGTAGGTGTCACTAACGCTCTCGAAGATTTGGCAAGCCTACGTTAAAGGTCACGTTAACTATACTAACGTGAACTCTAACGTAAGGAGAAAGGGGTACTCTCAACGTTATTGGAAAAGGTAAACCCCAGTAACGTTTGCGAAGGGCCAAGAGGCAGCGTCAGTGGTCACGTTAGTGCCACTAACGTTGAAGTTAACGTGGACCATTTTGGGTTAGGAACGTTAGTGAAAAAGGTGATTGTCACTAACGTTCTCGACCCCACATTTTCACTTAACGTTAACACCACTAACGCCCTAAGCTAAAGTCCATGCCTACTGCACACTTTTTCTGCAAGTGAAACTGAGCCCACTAAAGATGATAACTGCTTCAACTCAAGATGCAAAGGCCCATATCCAAGACTTGAAGAGCCAACTAGAAGATCAGAAGAGTAGTATAAATAGGAGTAGTTTTGAACTAGAAAAGAGCTTTTAGATTGAGAGGACTACTTTCTGTATAATTTTACTTTCTCTGCACTTCTAGTTTTACTTTTCAGAATGCATTCTCCATCTTTGTTTTCCATTCCCAGAGCCATGAACAACTAAACCCCTTTCATTGGGTTAGGGAGCTCTGTTGTAATTTGATGGATCAATAATAGTTTTCATTATTCTTCTTCTTTCTTTTCTCTTGATTTTACTAGAAAGCTTTCAATCTTCATCCAATTAGGTAGTTGTCTTAGAAAAGAAGCTATTCATACTTGGATCTCTTCAGAACCTTGGAAGAGGAATGAAGAGATCATGCTAGAAATGCTTTCTCATGTTGGACCAAATTGGGGTCTGGATGGATATAGTGACATATAATCCTACCAACACTTTGATTTGGAAATACATGTGGTATAATCAGTGACCATACTTCATCTCTTCTCATGAGCAATTGGACCAAGAAATTGGCTATTGATCAAGATTTGAGAGATTGAATTACCAAGGAATTGGAGTTCAATCACTTAAGATTGCCAAGGAGATCAGTGAATGCATTGATTGAGGAAGAGATGAAAATGAACTTGATCCGGAGAATGCAACATCTCCTAAGCCCAATGAATCCCCCATTTCTGATCTTACCCATTCTCTTTAATTTTTGCAATTTACTTTCATGCTAAATTCCCCATTCCCCATTTAAGATTCTGTAATTTACTTTTCGTCATTTATATTCAGCTCTTTATTCCTAGCATTTACATTTTCTGCTATTTACTTTCCGCTATTTAATTTCCTGCAACTCTCACATCAAATTCTGCTTAGCTTAACTAGAATATTCCTCTAATTAAAGTTGATTGACCAATCAATCCCTGTGGGATTCGACCTCACTCTATTGTGAGTTTTTACTTGACGACAATTTGGTATACTTGCCGAGGAAAATTTGTTGAGAGACAAGTTTCCGTGCATCAATAGGTTATTTGCATGCATGTTCTACTTAATTGAAAAAAATAAGTTTCTTCTAAGACCCTATTTTCTGAAAAATTTCACTAATTTAAATCAAAATTTTTGTGTTAAATTTGTTTGAAGTTGTATTCGGAACATAGTTTAAAAAGCTAAGAACACACAACCTGTGAGATTTGAGCTTAATTATATGGTTACATTATTTAACCATAAATATTTTATTCTTGTGTGTTTACTTCTCTATGATTATAACCTTTATTTTGTTTCATCCTATATGTCCAATGTTTAATGTGTTTTATGCATGCATATGATTGAGGCCATTATTTGATTTTAGCTCACTTATCCCAAATAAGCATACCCTTTAAATTACCTTTGTTAGCCACTTTGAGCCTTTTAATCCCATTTGTTCTATATTTTACCACATTACTAGCCTTAAGCAGAAAAATAATTAAATATCCCAATTGAATCTTTGGTTAGCTTAAGATAGAAATTGTGTGTTAATTGAGTATGGGAAGATTGTGAGAACAAGGGTTAATAAGAGAATGTGTCATGATAAAATAATGGGAATTTGGGTACCTACTCATGTCAAACTATAAAAAAAATTAAAAATCCATGTGCATTGATAAGCTATATTTATTTTCATGTTCAAAAAAAATAATAATAATAATGGGACAAAATTACCCCAATTCTAAGTTAAGTTAAGTTCAAAGATCAATGCATGTGTAATAAAAATTAAAAGAAAGTTGATGCATGAGTATGTAATACAAAAGTGAAAACTATGGGTAGCTAGACATGATTCTAAAGTTATATAGAGTATATGTATGTTAGGTGAAAGCTTAGGTTAATTAAAGATTCAATTTATAAGCTCACTTAGCCATATATATATACCCTCACCCTTACCTTAGCCCCATTACAACCTTGAAAAGACCTCATGATGTTTGCATTGGTATGTTAAATATTGTTGATTGATTAGGTGAAGAACAAAATTTAGAAAGCATAATTAGAGAAGAGTAGAGTGATTACCCTATACACTTGAGAGACTAGAGTGCACATACACCATCAGTGAGGGTTCAATGCTTGATTCTATGTTCTCTGCTTTCATGAGCTATCTTCTTGCATTTTTATGTGTTCTTACTGTATAAATTGAATTAGTGGAATTTGATTTATGTTTGTCTTGAAGAGCTTATTTACTTTTAACCAAGTAGACAAGGATCATATAGTTGCATTCATATAGGTTGCATTGCATTGCATGAGTTTTACATGCCCCTAATCATTTACTTTATCTCCTTCAACTAAGCATGAGGACATGCTAATGTTTAAGTGTGGGGAGGTTGATAAACCATTATTTTATGATTTA
>NC_029794.2:45737615-45742324 GCF_000816755.2 Arachis ipaensis
ATATAGGTTGCATTGCATTTCATGAGTTTTACATTTCCCTACTCATTTACTTTATCTCCTTTAACTAAGCATGAGGACATGCTAATGTTTAAGTGTGGGGAGGTTGATAAACCATTATTTTATGATTTATATTGTGTTTACTTGAGTAGTTTTATCAAGCCTTTACCCACTTATTCATATGATTTGCATGTATTTACAATTCCTTCCCAAGAATTGTCCATGGTTGGAAACTTGCTTCCTAGAGATCTTTTAACTATGTATTTTTATTCTCCTTTATACCATTTGATGTTGTGATTCATGTGTTAAGTGTTTCAGGCTTCATAGGACAGGAATTGCTTAGAGAATGGAGAGGAAGCTTGCAAAAATGGAAGGAGCACAATAAACTAAGGAGATGACCAGTGAACACTGACGTGAGCACATGGCTCACGCGAACGCGCAAAATGGAGAAATCGCAGCGATGCGAACATGTGCCTGACGTAAACGCGTGGATTGGAGCCTACACGAATGATGCAAACGCGTGAACGACGCGAACGCGTGACAAGGAAAATCGCTGAATGACGCGAATGCGTGGACGACAGGTACGCGTGACCTGCACGATCTGCAAAAATAACAGAATACGCTGGGGGCGATTTCGGGCTGCATTTTGACCTAGTTTTCGGCCCAGAAACACATACTAAACCTAGGGAACATGCTGAGACTCAACACGCATCCACACGCATCCAGATGCATTCAGATTCATCACATTAGGATTACTTCAGTTTTAGATCTGAACTTTTAGATTTGCATTACATTGATAGTTTATGCTTTTGCTTGGATTTTTGGATGCTGAGAGTCATTCCTCCGTTGAAGACATTACTTTAGTTTGTTTCCTTATTCCCTTATTTTTAATTAGTTACTCATTGACTCTGTTCAGATAATTATGTTGCATTTTGAATTTATTAATATATAAAGTTATTTTTATTTTAATTAATTTTAATTCTCTATTTTATTTTATTTAATTATGTCTTGTCATATTTTTACGATTATTAACTTCATGTCAATGGAGTAGAATTTCTACTTGACATGGGGGTTGATTAAGAGGAGATACTTGAGTTGGAATGCTCAAGTGCTTGGTTGAATTGGACGTTGTTAGCTAATTCCATACCTACTAACACTAGACCTCCCCAAGGGAGAGGACTAGGAATTGAGGGTAAGAGTTAGTTTAATCACCATACTTTTCCTTATTTAGTAAGGGATAACCGAGTGAGTGATGCATGAGCATCTTATCTATCTTTTCCTTGTGAATTTGCACTTGCATTTCTAAGTTTAATCAAAATTTAAATATCTTTTAGCCAATATGGATGCTACTTTGAGTTGTGCACAATTCTATTTATTTCAGGTAGCATTTGGATGGATTTGACGGAGTTTTGTAGTAGAAAAGGGAGAAAGCGAATGATGCTGTCAATCCTGACCTCCTTGCACTCAAACAAGAATAACTTGAGCTATAGAGATTCAATTGACGTGATTTTAGTGGCATTAGAAAGCTAACTTCCAGGGTTTTCCAACAATATATAATAGTGCATACATCTTCTCCAGCAACCTCTGCCTCCTCCACGTTGAACATGGCCCCTGCCAAGTTCAGCGTGGAACTTGAAAGCTCCCAGGAACGCGTACTTACCATTCCACACTGAACTTGAGAATTTCTAGGTTCAGCATGGATCCAAAGCTCTAAAGGAAGAACTGCACCTCATCCACACTGAACTTGAGGATTTCCAAGTTCAGCGTGGACCTGAACGAATCCAATGATCCCTCGTACAAGGCTGCGCAGAAAGTTTAAGGAATTTTGATTTAATTTTATTTTATTTATAATTAGGAAAAGATATTATTTTAGTATTAGAAAATATATTTTACATTAATTAGGATTAGATATAAAAGGAAAAAGAATCAGCCCTTCGGGCTCTTCTCTTCTCTTCTACCTCATTCTGCAATTTACAGTTTTTCAGAATCCTAGTTTTCTCTTTGAACCATGAGCAACTAAACCTCCACTGTTAAGGTTAGGAGCTCTGTCTATTGTATGGATTGATACTATTATTTTTCTATTTTAATTCATGTACTGATTTATAAATTGAGTTCTTGTATAAAACATATTCTCCTAAATTTCTAATTATCTGGACTTAACGGGATACGTGACATATAATCCTCTTATATTTGGGTAATTAGGATTTCTGTGGCATATAAACTAGAATTGAACTTCACCCTCTAATTGGAATTAAGTGACCAAGGAATTGGTGGTTGAAGAAAGTTAGAGTAGACTAAGAAGGTCTAAGGAATTAGGGCTTAGTCATATATAGTTTGCCATGAATTGAATCTTGCATGATTAAAATAGTTAGTAAGAAAAGTCAATCCGGAAAATAGATATCTCTGAAGCCTTAACTGTTTCTCCATATATTATTCTCATCAATTTACTGCTTGCTGTTTTAATTTCTGAATTATTGTTTAATGCTTTTGAATACCAAAACACTCTTTTCTGTTTGTCTGACTAAGCCAATCACTCAACCATTGTTGCTTGATCCATCAATCCTCGTGGGATCGACCCTCACTCACCTGAGGTATTACTTGGTACGACCCGGTGCACTTGCCGGTTAGTTTGTGGTTATAAATTCCGCACCAAGTTTTTGGTACCGTTGCCGGGGATTGACTGTGATTAACAACTATTAGTTGTTTGATTGCTTAGATTAGGCGTTTTAATTTTAATTTTATTAAAATTTTGTTTATTTATTTTCAAAAAAAATTTAAATAAATAGTACTAATATTTTTCTTAATTTCTGAAATTAAGTTTGGTGTTTCCTAGTTAGTTTTATTTTAATTTTTCTTATTTTAATTTTTAGAATTCTGTTCTTTCTTCTCTGCTTTCCTGTTTACCACATGGTGCGTTTAATTCTTTTTGGTGTTTTGTGCTAAGGAAAAATAATGGAGAGAGATCACATGGGTTACTACTCACACCCAGGGAGTGATTCTTATTATTGTGAATGGGGGAACTACCCAAATTTTGGTTGGCAAAGTCAAAACCAAAGAAACTTCAATGCTCCATATCCCAACTATCAAGAACTACCATCTCCATATTCATATCAAGAACCACCATCTCCATATTCATACCAAGAACCACCACCTCTCTATCCATATCAAGAACCATCATCTTTCTACCCATATCAAGAGCCACTATCTCCCTATCCATACCAAGAACCATCATCTCCTTCTTATTCATATCAAGAGCCACCATCTCCTTATTCATCTCAAATACCATCAGATCTTGAGCTTCTCATGAAAGAATTCTTACATGATATAAAGACGAGTGTCAAAAATGTAGAGAAACATGTGCAGTCGATTATCAAGTCACAGGAAGAGGAGCAAGCAAACTCCTTCCCAAGAGATATAATACAAGATCCTATAGAAGTAAGTGACGAAATCAATCAATGGAGTTTACACTCCAATGAATTAGAGTACTTTCCATCCTCATACATGGAAGAAGAGGAAGATGCAAAAACAAAGGAGGAAGATGTGCCAACAAAGAAGGAAGATGCAGAAACAAAGAAGGTTGTAAGGGATGAAGACAATTATGGGAATCTACACTCCAATGAAGTAGAGACTGGCATAGATAGTGAGTTTATTGAACCACCAATTCAAGAAGTTCTTGATGAAGGGTACACTCTAACTATCAGACAACACCCAGATTTTAAAATCAAAGAAGTGAAGGCAACCAAGGAAAGCACTGAAAAGGGGATTGTGACCAAGAAACAGAAGAAAATATCCATGAAAAAGAAAAGGTCAGCAAAAAACAATCCAACTTCTACCCCCAACAAGCAAGGTGAATCTAGCTAATCACAATAAAAGAAAGCTTGTTAGGAGGAATTTATATCAGGGGGCACTAATCTTCACCTCTCCCCCCTTGGAGACATTTCTTTTAACCAACTGGAAGAAGAGGAAGAAACTTCAATAATCAAGTGTCAAGCTAGTGACGTTAAAGAAGCGCTTGTCGGGAGGCAGTCCGATGATTTCGTATCCTTAATCTATTTTTCGTAGTAGTAGTTTTATTATTTATTTGATTTTTTTATTGAGTTTTTACTGTTTTTCCTTTGCTTTACGTGTGTTTGATCATGCAGAATTTTTAAAACAGGAATTGAACATTTAAAAAAAATTTTCACCCACTCTAAAAAAGGGTGATTCTGTCAGCTCCACGCTGAACTTAGGATTTTCCAAATTCAATGTGGAGTGTGCGTACAATTTTGATGAGAGGCTCTGTCAGGTCCACGCTGAACTTGAAAAATTCCAAATTCAACGTGGCAAACAACGTAAACAGCATGCACTATGAAGGAGTTGCTTCAGAAAAGTCCATGCTGAACTTGGCTCCTTTCAAGTTCAGCGTGGAGAATGAATAGCACAAACGAAACATGTGATGCCGAACATCCCTGCCATCAAGTTCGGCGCCAAATCCTTATTGTTCGCAACTTCCACACACAATCAACAATTGTTGCTTTACCAAATCCCCAATGCAATCACAAAATCCCATTCAGAGATCCTTTTTACTTTTGACCAACCCCGTCCCTCCTGATCCCCATTCCCATTCCATATACATACACCCCCCTTATAAACATACATATATATCTATATAAACGTTTCCCCCCCACCCCTCCCTTATATATATATAAAACACGTTCTCCCCACCCCTATAT
>NC_029794.2:45742349-45748893 GCF_000816755.2 Arachis ipaensis
GTCTTTTAGGTGTTCGCTTCGCTGTTGTGGTTTGAATTTTCAAACGAACAGGAGTTCGTTTATTTTAATGACACCAAAGGGAGGCGAATCATCTCCACGGAGGAGCACAGCCAGAAGAATGAGATGGCCACTAGGATAACTGAGGTGGTTAAGTTCCTTTCATTCTATATTTCTTCCCATTCTTATTATGTTATATTCCGGTTTTCTGCTGTTTTGTTTTTGTTATTGCATGATCAATTGTTATTTCAATTTCTAAATTCTAGTTTAATTTACTATTTATTTTGCTATTTAATTTTTATTCTGAAAGGGTGTCTCATGTATTACTCACTGAGCTTGAAATCAAGAAGAAAAGAAAAGAAGTGATGTATTGCATGAGAAATTGAGTTTATATTAAAGAATAGTCTTATTTACTTAAATGTGGTGGTATTATTTGTGATTATGAATGAATGACATGAATAGTGCATATTTGAATTTGAATCAAAGGATGTTGATGTATAAGGAACAAGAATTTAGAGAACTATTATGACTTCTCTGAAATTAGTGAAAGCTTAATCCTTGAAGCAAAAAAAACAGCAAAAGAAAAATAAAAGCAAGGTCCAAGGCTCTGAGCATCAATGACTAAGGAGGTCAGACATGATTAAAAGCTCAAAGAGTTATTTCATTAGTCATATGCTTGTGGTGTTCTTGTGTCAAGTAATCCTTGAGATAGAATATTTAGAGTCGAGACCAAATGCATTTGGTAGAGTATGCCCAAGGCTTTGAGCACCACTGTCTGGGAGTAACTGAAAGAAAAATTAGAACTTAAAGAGAGTTCCCTAGTTAAGTGCTTGTGGTGTTTTTGTGTCAAGTGAAGCTTGAGACAAAACATTTAAAGTCACGGCTAGGCTCAAGGTGCAAAGCACCAAAGAAAAGAGCATTAAAGGAAATTTGCTGTGTTCAAGGATTAAACTGAAGTAGAAAGATCAGAGAATTCATAATATAATCCGGATTCTAATTCCGAATGACAGTGATAGTCCTTTGATTCAAAGGAGAGTGAAATACCAGAACTGTTCAGAATTGCAGGAGATAAACCCCACTTTAAGGAGAGACATGAGCATAACTGAACTCCCACTTCTCATGCAAATTCACATCTTGATCATGTACTAATTTTGGTTGCTTGAGGACAAGCAACAATTCAAGTTAGGTGTTGTGATGCGTGAGCATCTTATCTATCTTTTTCTTGTGAATTTGCACTTGAATTTCTAAGTTTAATCAAAATTTAAATATCTTTTAGCCACTATAGATGCTACTTTGAGTTGTGCACAATTCTATTTATTTCAGGTAGTATTTGGATGGATTTGATGGAGTTTTGTAGTAGAAAAGGGAGAAAGCGAATGATGCTGTCAATCCTGACCTTCTTGCACTCAAACATAAATAACTTGAGCTACAGAGATCCAATTGACGTAATTTTAACGGCATTAGAAAGCTAACTTTCAGGGCTTTCCAACGATATATAATAGTACATACTTCTTCTCCAGAAACCTTTGCCTCCTCCACGTTGAACTTGGCCCCTGCCGAGTTCAGCGTGGAACTTGAAAGCTCCCAGGAACGCGTACTAACCATTCCACGCTGAACTTGAGAATTTCCAAGTTTAGCGTGGATCCAATGCTCCAAAGGAAGAACTACACCTCATCCACGCTGAACTTGAGGATTTCCAAGTTTAGCATGGACCTGAACGAATCCAATGATCCCTCGTACAAGGCTGCGCAGAAAGTTTAATGAATTTTGATTTTATTTTATTTTATTTATAATTAGGAAAAAATATTATTTTATTTTTAGAAAATATATTTTATATTAATTAGGATTAGATATAAAAGGAAAAAGAATCAGCCCTTCGGGCTCTTCTCTTCTCTTCTACCTCATTCCGCAATTTACAGTTTTTTAGAATGCTAGTTTTCTCTCTGAACCATGAGCAACTAAATCTCCACTGTTAAAGTTAGGAGCTCTATCTATTGTATGGATTGATAATATTATTTTTCTATTTTAATTCAGGTACTGATTTATAATTCAAGAATTATTTTCGTTCTTTATCTTATGAATTTGGGTGGAACGGAAGTATGACCCTCTTTCTAATTGAGTTCTTGTATAACTTGGAAAAGCTCTTTACTTGAACAACAGCTTGAAAACATATTCTCCTAAATTTCTAATTATCTGGACTTAACAGGATACGTGACATATAATCCTCTTATATTGGGGTAATTAGGATTTCTGTGGCATATAAACTAGAATTGAACTTCACCCTCTAATTGGAATTAAGTGACCAAGAAATTGGCGATTGATGAAAGTTAAAGTAGACTAAGAAGGTCTAAGGAATTAGGGCTTAGTCATATATAGTTTGACGACCTGGGACTCATACTCCCAGTATTTTATTTCTAAAATTTGTGACAACCCTTTTTAAATTGGTGAGGTAGATCTTAGCCGGTTAAGAGCTATACGTGCAACGCTGTTCTCTTAATTGAAATCTCTAAATTGGTTAACTTCTGCCATGCATCAATGATTGAAGCCATCTCTTGATCAACCTCTTCATATTCTTCAATTTTGATATGCCCGGGAGGTTGTTGAGACTCCCATGGTGGTTCCACATTTCCTAAGTTTTCAACCACTTCCTCCTTTTCTTCAATAATCGTAGGTTCCTCCAATTGTTCCAATATGAAACCCAACTCCTCCTTTTCCACTGGATTTTCCGATCTCTTCTTTATGCTTTGCTCTTCTTTTAATCATTCATATGTGGCTACGGAAGCACCTTGAGTGGTCAAGTATTGGTAGGCTAAAGTATGCACCACCTTTGTCAAGTTAGTCACAAACTCTAGGGTGTTCCTTTGCATATCCGCTTGTCCTTGGAGTAGCAAAGTGAGAGAATCGTTCGTTGGGGCTTGGGGTGGATAAGGGGGTTCATCATTTTGGAGAAAGGGTTCATAGTAGGAAGGTGGTTCTTCTTGGTAAGGGTATGGAGATGGTGTGTATTGAGGTGGTTCTTGGTAATAATAATAATAGGGTTGTGGTGGTTCTAAAGGTTCTTGCTCATAATGGTCACAAGGATATGGTATGTGTGATTGGTCATATGGTGGATAAGGGTCATATGAAGGTGTTTGGTAAAGAAAGGCTTGTGAGTATGGTTGAGGTTCATGTTGAGGATAAGATTCATGGGCATATGATGGTGGTAATTGATTATCACAAAAAGAATCACCATAGCTATTGAATTGACATGCATTAGGATGGTGATTATACCTATAAGTATTCGGAGGTTGTTGCCAACAGGAGTGATCAATTCCTTGAGGCTCTTTCCATTTTTGTTGGTTCCATCCTTGAGACATGTTGTCATTGAGGTTCACACTTCCTACAACATAATTAGAACCAAACTAACTATCAATAGCAACGACGCCATTTTGATGAACGGAATTTTGATGGTATAGAATTCACTAATAAAATCTCGTTGCAATATAGTTTCTAAACCAACAATAATCCTTTCATACAAAAATTTGTTTGTCACAAGTACAAACCCCTAAAATTATAAACCGAAGTATTTAAACCTCGGGTCGTCTCTCAAAGGAATTGCAGGGTAGTGTTCTTGTTATTGGCTATGGACATGTATATTTTGGGGTTTTGAATTAAGAAAAGTAAATGACAATGGAAATAAAATGACGAAAGGGTCTTGACAAGGTTTGGTGGTCAAGGATCTCTATCCTTATCACTAAACACAATATGATAATTGCAAGGATCAATCCCACCAAGTCATCCTCTAACAAGTAAAGGAAAGTCAAATGAGCTATATCAATCCAAGTCCACAAGTCCTAGCTATTCACTAATCGAATTAATGAGAGCTAGAGTCTATGTAATAAACCCCAATTTTGTGGTTTATCTTGTGCTTATTTTAGGGGATTTTACCACCTTTTCCCATATTTATTCAATGAAATAGCATGGTTTTGTAATTCTCCCTTGAATTATGCTTAAGTGTAAAAACATGCTTTTTAGGCCTTAAATTGATGATTTCAATTCACTTTAATTCCATTCGATGCCTTGATGTGTTTGTTGAGTGATTTCAGGTTCATAAGGCAAGTATTGGATGGAAGAAATGAGGAGAAAAGCATACAAAGTGGAGAATGCATAAAGAAACAAAGATTGGGAATGCATCAATGGGCGCACACGCGTACAAGGCGCGCGCACACAAAAGTGGTTTTGCATAGAGACGTGCACGCGTACAAGAGGCGTCCGCGCGGGTGAAGAAACGGCTAATCGACGCGCACGCACACATGGCGCGTACGCGCCGATACTCTCACATGACCCACTTAAAGGCAAAACACTGGGGCGATTTCTGAGCTGCCCAGGCCCAAATCCAACTTGTCTCTGAGTGTATTTCATGCAGAATTGAAGTCCAAGCAAAGGAGGAGCAATTAGTTAGTCAACATGAGCCTTTAGTTAGTTTTCTAGAGAGAGAAGCTCCCTCTTCTCTCTAGAATTAGGTTAGGATTAGGTTAAATTGTTTTGGATCTTGCCTTAATTACTTGATTTCATCTTGTTCCTTTTACAATTTCTCAAAATGGCACTGTTGCTGGGGAAAGCATTGGTGCTATGTTATTGGCTATTGTTTATATTGTGAATAGCTTAATTTTTGGTTTGTTTGTTGGCTTTTGCTAGTTGTAGAACTTTGTTTCCTTTGTTTCTTATTAGTTTTATTTTTTTTGTCTTATCTTATCACTATGAATTCTCATCCTTTTGGCTATGAGTGTAGTTCAAACTATATTGTAGGAAATGGAAGCTTCAATGAGGATGTGCATCAAGGATTTGGAAATCGAGGATGGGAGGAACCCCAAGCTCAAGGACAACCTTCTTGGCAACAACCTCCTCCGAACTCTTATGGGTATAATCCTAATCCTAATGCATATCAATCCAATGTGTGTGATGACCCTTATTATGATTGTCAACCACAACCACCACATGCATATGAACCCCCTCCACAACATAATTCTGAACCACCTTACTCACAAGCTTTCTACCACCATTTACCTCCATATGACCCCAACCCATACCCGTCATACCAACCACCATATGAACTGCATCTAGGACCACCATCTTTCCAATACCAATACTTCCAAGAACCACAAAGTCCACACACACCACCTCAAGAGTTTCACCGATATGAACCACCTTCCAATTACAACAACCTTTCCTCAAACAATGAACCTTCTCTTTCACCATCACCTTCCGATGAAGACTCTATGTTGGAATTGAGAGATCTTGAATCTCATATCTTAAGGCGACAAGAGGAGGATGAAAAGAAGTTTACGGAGTTAAGAGCAAAAATGGCGATCATGGTAGAAGCCATTAGTAACATGATCTCATCCCGCCTAAGCCTATGCGATCAAGGCACTCCCATTGTTGAATGTGGAGAAGTAACCAAAGAGCTTAGTGAGGGAGTGAACTTGAAGCTCCGTGGTATGGAGGATGAGTGGTATGCGAAATTGTTACTCTGATGTTGTAAAATTTGTTGTTCGTTCTCTCCCTGGCATGGCGCCAATAACTAGTGCACAATACCATGGTCCAAACATAACTTCACAACTTCGCACAACTAACCATCAAGTGCACTGGGTCGTCCAAGTAATAAAACCTTACGTGAGTAAGGGTTGATCCCACGGAGATTGTTGGTATGAAGCAAGCTATGGTCACCTTGTAATCTCAGTCAGGCGGATATCAAATGGTTATGGAGTTTTCGAAAATAAATAATAAATAAATGGAAGATAAAGATAGAAATACGTATGTAATTCATTAGTGAGAATTTCAGATAAGCGTATAGAGATGCTTAGAAGCGGAATAAGTTGAATTGAATAGAAAAACAGTAGTACTTTGCATTAATTCATGAGGAACAGCAGAGCTCCACACCTTAATCTATGGAGTGTAGAAACTCTACCGTTTGAAAATACATAAGTGATAATGGTCCAGGCATGACCGAATGGCCAGCCCCCATGAAAGTCTAAGATAGCATAAAACTGATCAAAGATGATCAATACAATAGTAAAAAGTCCTATTTATACTAAACTAGTTATTAGGGATTATAGAAGTAAGTAATTGATGCATAAATCCACTTCCGGGGCCCACTTGGTGTGTGCTTGGGCTGAGCTTGAAGTTTACGCGTGGAAAGGTCATTCTTGGAGTTGAACGCCAGTTTGTAACGTGTTTCTGGCGTTCAACTCTGGTTTGTGACGTGTTTCTGGCGTTTAACTCCAGACTACAGCGTAGAACTGGCGTTCAACGCCCTTTTGCATCATCTAAACTCGGCCAAAGTATAAACTATTATATATTTCTGGAAAGCCCTGGATGTCTACTTTTCAACGCAATTAGAAGCGCGCCATTTTGAATTCCGTAGCTCCAGAAAATCCACTTTGAGTGCAGGGAGGTCAGAATCCAACAGCATCAGCAGTCCTTCTTCTACCTCTGAATCTGATTTTTGCTCAAGTCCCTCAATTTCAGCTAGAAAATACCTGAAATCACAGAAAAACACACAAACTCG
>NC_029794.2:45748996-45756657 GCF_000816755.2 Arachis ipaensis
AGGGCTATTGGCTTTTTGCTCTTGCCTTTTGGTTTTAAGAGCTTTTGGCTTTTTCTGCTTGCTTTTTCTCTTTTTTTTTTTTGAATTTTTTTCGCAAGCTTTTGTATTCACTGCTTTTTCTTGCTTCATGAATCATTTTTATGATTTTTCAAATTATCAAATAACATGTCTCTTTGTCATCATTCTTTCAAGAGCCAACATATTTAACATTCATGAACAACAACTTCAAAAGACATATGCACTGTTCAGGCATTCATTCAGAAAACAAGAAGCATTGTCACCACATCAATATAATTAAACTAAGTTCAAGGATAAATTCGAAACTCATGTACTTCTTGTTCTTTTGAATTAAAACAGTTTTCATTTAAGAGAGGTGATGGATTCATAGGATATTCATAACTTTAAGACAAAGTTACTAATTACTAATGATCATGTAATAAGACACAAACATGGATAAGCACTTAACATAAAGAAAACGAAAATCAGAGAATATAAGAACAAGGAATGAGTCCACCTTAGTGATGGTGGCGTTTTCTCCTTGAGGAACCAATGATGTCCTTGAGCTCTTCTATGTCTCTTCCTTGTCTTTGTTGCTCCTCCCTCATTGCTTTTTGATCTTCTCTAATTTCATGAAGGATGATGGAGTGCTCTTGATGTTCCACCCTTAATTGTCCCATGTTGGAACTTAATTCTCCTAGGAAGGTGTTGATTTGCTCCCAAAAATTTTGTGGAGGAAAGTGCATCCCTTGAGGTATCTCAGGGATTTCTTGATGGTGAGCTTCCTCATTCGTTTCTTGAGCTCCATGAGTAGGCTCTCTTGTTTGCTCCATTCTTTTCTTAGTGATGGGCTTCTCTTCCTCAATTGGAATGTCTCCTTCTATGAAAGCTCCAGCTGAGTAACATAGATGGCAAATAAGATGAGGGAAAGCTAGCCTTGCCAAGGGGGAGGACTTTTCGGCTATTTTGTAGAGTTCAAGGGAGATGACTTCATGAACTTCTACTTCCTCACCAATCATGATGCTATGAATCATGATGGCCCGATCCACAGTAACTTCAGATCAGTTGCTAGTGGGGATGATGGAGCATTGGATGAACTCCAACCATCCTCTAGCCACAGGCTTGAGGTCTAGTCTTCTAAGTTGAACCGGTTTGCCTTTTGAGTCAATCTTCCATTGAGCTCCTTCCACACATATGTCCGTGAGGACTTGGTCCAACCTTTGATCAAAATTGACCCTTCTAGTGTAGGGGCGTGCATCTCCTTGCATCATAGGCAAGTCAAACACCAACCTTACATTTTCCGGACTAAAATCTAAGTATTTCCCCTGAACCATGGTGAGATAATTCTTTGGGTTCGGGTTCTTACTTTGATCATGGTTCCTAGTGATCCATGCATTAGCATAGAACTCTTGAACCATTAGAATTCTGACTTGTTGGATGGGTTTTGTTAGAACTTCCCAACCTCTTCTTTGGATTTCATGTCGGATCTCCGGATACTCATTTCTCTTGAGCTTGAAAGGGACCTCAGGGATCACCTTCTTCTTGGCCACAACATCATAGAAGTGGTCTTGATGGGCTTTGGAGATGAATCTTTCCATCTCCCATGACTCGGAGGTGGAAGCTTTTGTCTTCCCTTTCCCTTTTCTAGAGGATTCTCCGGCCTTAGGTGCCATGGTAATGGAAAAACAAAAAGCTTTATGCTTTTACCACACCAAACTTAGAATATTGCTCGCCCTCGAGCAAGAAAAGAAAGAATAGATGAAGAAGAAGAAGAAATGGAGGAGAGTGAGAGAGAGATGTGTTTCGGCCAAGAAGAGGAAGAGGGGGTTGTGTTATGTGAAATTGAAGAAGAGTGGAGGGGTTTATATAGTGAAGGGAGAGGGGTTAGGTTCGGCCATTTAGGGTGGGTTTGGGTGGGAAAGTGATTTTGAATTTTGAAGGTAGGTGGGGTGTATGAAGTAGGTTTATGGGGAAGGGTGGGTGGATGTGAGTGGTGAATAGGTAATAGGGAAGAGAGCTTGAGGTGATTGGTGAAGGGTTTTGGGGAAGGGTGTTTATTGGGAAGAGAGGATGAACATTGAGAAGAGGGAAGAGTATGAGTGGAGGTAGGTGGGGATCCTGTGGGGTCCACAGATGCTGAGTGTAACGACCCAATTTTTAGTACGCCTAGGACATACCAGAAACCGAGTGCTACCAATTTGTCATCCTAATTATTATCTATTATTTATTATATGAGCCTGATTCGTTGTTAAAAGCGTAGTTAGTTAGTGAGGTACTTTTTTTTTGTGAAAACGTTTGGATTAATAAACATAATCATTTATAATCAATTCACAAATAAAAACAGATAAAAGAGTTATAAACAATCACACATAAATACATCACAAGCAGCTGACAACATTCAGTGATCTAGCCTTTATTAGAGTATAGACTTTTAGTTAGAACACCCCTAGATATAGCTAGATAATAACTATATACATATACATACATACAACATCCCAGGTCCTGACCTGTTCAAGAGGTCCCTAAGCTGGCACCCAGACTAGCCTAGACTCTATACTCACCTAGTCCCTCTAAACTACTAAAGAGAGGGAAAGTACGTTCTAAGTCTTCAAAACTCAAGTTAGGTGGAACTTCATCAAAAGGTAGAACATCATCTGCTACTCCTCTGCACGATCAGACATTGCCATAGGACGTCTCTCTGGTACCCCATCAACTAGCCACACAATAGGAGTCTCGTACACAGGATTTAAGTTAAAGTTCGCATACAAACGGGGTGCAGACATTGGCTGGTCTCACAGTATATACATATAATCAGAGAACGATATTCACCATAGACTCAGAAGACTGCCTAGAGTGGAATCCCTTTTTGCGTACAATCGTCAGCGAACTACGGAAAGGAACTCTTACTTCCATCTGAAGGGGAAAGGGAGAGAGAAGGGGTAAGAACTGGGGAGTTCTTAGTAGGGCCGGGGTTATTAGTTAAGTTCATTAATTCTATGTTGTCTAGCAGATAAATAGCAGAATACCGAGAAGCAGTAGACAGAAGAAACAGATAAATAGAGAAAATAGAAAGCAAAACACAAACAAAAGAATACAAGAAAACAAAATACAAACACAGAGAATAGAATGAAAACAAGGAAAGCATACATTCAAACAACAATCATAACAGAGGAAATGCGCAACCAAGTATGATGCATGTCTGTCCTATGCAGGCCATGAGCTCACGTGTCGGTTTACACCCTGTAGCCCGACATTACCCAGGAACTAGTCCTAGATATGGCTTATTCTCTGTAGGTGAACTTCGGCCTACAGAAATAGCACTCCTGTAAGTGAACTTCGGCTTACAGGAATAGTTCAATCATAACATAACAACTTTCTATAGGTGAACTTTGGCCTATAGAAATGGCACCTCTGTAAGTGAACTTCGGCTTACAGAAATAGTCTAATTACAGCACAACAACTTTCTGTAGGTGAACTTCGGCCTACAGAAATGACACCTCTGTAAGTGAACTTTGGCTTACAGAAATGGCGCCCCTGTAAGTGAACTTCGGCTTACAGGTATCACAACTCACTGTAGGTGAACTTCGGCCTACAGGAGCAACACCCTAAGATACACAATTGATATTCACTGCAGGTGAACTTCGGCCTACAGGAATAACAACTTACTGTAGGTGAACTTGGGCCTACAGGACCTCTAGGGCCAACAGAAAAGCAGCAGTTGAATATACAAATATCTCTGGAGTTTCCTTAACGCAACAAATGACCTTTCAATAGGCCCTCTGCTTGTTCTCTATTCTCTTTATCATATTACTCTTTTCACTTTGTCTTTTTACTCTGCTCTGATTACTCTGTTCTCTGTATCTCTTTACTTTTTTCTGATTACTCTTTCCTCTGTATCTATATTACTCTTTTTCTCTTTATCTCTTTACTTTACTCTGGTTGCCCTGTTCTCTGTGTTTCTCTACTCTGCTCTGATTTCTCTTTTTAACGTATGTATTTAAAGCTTATGTAAATTTCGGTATGAATAGTTAGTCTGTCCCAAGTATAGGTTCATTAAGTCTATACTGAAACAGTTTAACTTTTCATATAATACCTAACCCTAGTCGCAACTCAAGGACTAACTATGTTGCCCTAGTTCGTTCACTAATTTCTGTCTGTTTTTCTGTCATTAAAACCCCATCTTTTCTACATGATTTTAACACAAATTGAACCTCAATTTAAGCTCTAGGGTTCGTTTTTCCAGTAGCCATGAAGAACACAAATTCAAAGTTGAATATCATCAAATTTCATCAAATTTTCACCAAAATTTCAACAAGAATTACTCATATAAACAATCAATTTCAAGCATAACCAAACCATATCATAATCACACAACTCAAACACAATCAATCAAGATTAAATTCGTCAATCCCTACCTTGATTTGCTGCTCCAAATCCGGTTAGATTTTCAGGTGGTCCTTAAGCACTTTTTCCTCCTAAAATACATCAAGAACAACTTTAAATCCACAAACTCTCAACTGACCAAATCTCCCTCAGCACGTTAGGAAGAGATATCTCACCTTATACTTTCTGGAAATTAATGTTTCTTGGCCCTCAAGTCAAGTTAAGCATGATTCCTAAGGAAGAACATCAAGAAAACACATGTTTTGCATGGTTTTCCTTGAAAACCGAATTGAAGAGGGAGGGAGACAGCCATCTCACCTTATTTCCAGCCTTGATAAGTCACATGGTTATGTAGAGGAAGAAGAGAGGATCATTTTGGTGAAATCGGAGTTTTGATTTGAGTTTTGGTTCAGAAGAAATCAAGCTTTGAAGATTAAGTGTTCATGAAAGTTTCTCTCTTTTCTCTCTTGTTATTTTCGGCCAAAATGATGAAATGAGACAGCCTTGGAGGTCTTGGGGGTGTAAGGTGAGTTGTGATTGGTTGGATTGGAGATGGATTAAAATAATATTAAAATATCTCAGGTGTATAACTACTAAAACTAGGTGTATCGGAACACTTGTAAAAAATCTCTAAAAATTATTTTCTGAGTTACTAGCATAAATGACACTAGTAACATATTTATTATGAGAATATAACATGTATGATGAGGCCTTAACATTGCTAAAGTCACCAGAGAGTGCTGGTGCTAAGCTGCACCAGTAAATCGTAAACCCGGTTAAACCGATTTTCTATTTTTAACTAAAATAGACCAGGTAACCTTATAATATCATTCAAGCATTTTCTAATACTAATATAATGATAATATTATACTATTATCTCTCTCCTCTCATAAATCGAGTCCGGTTTGTCAAACTGAGACTATTTACGAAAAACCGAATCAAAACCCCTAACCGATACGGTTCAAAAACTAGGTTCTTCGTAACTGCGTTATTGAGCTTGCCTCATAAAAGGTTCTATCTTAAAGATGACATAATGACAATGAGGATTGAGATACTTGATGATATAGAAGAGGTGTTCTCTTTACTGATCTTCCATAGAAATCCGTGCCTTTAGAAAAGTTCTCGCGTACTCGAAAATCAGGGTTGTTACACTGAGATAATCCTGTGGGGTCTACAGATCCTGACGTGTCAAGGAATTGCATCCCTGCACCAATTAGGCATGTAAAATGCCTTTGCATGCAATTCTAGCGTTTAAACGCCGAATTGATGCTAGTTTTGGGCGTTCAGCGCCCATCTGCAGCATGTTTCTAGCGTTGAACGCCAGCTTCATGCTTGTTTCTGGCGTTCAGCGCCAGCTTTCCTCAGTGTGCATTCCTGGCGTCTGAACGCCAGGATGTTGCTTGTTTCTGGCGTTCAACGCCAGATCCATGCTCTGTTCTGGCGTTGAACGCCAGCCAGATGCTCCTTACTGGCGTTTAAACGCCAGTAAGCCCTTCCTCTAGGGTGTGATTTTTCTTCTGCTATTTTTGATTCCGTTTTCAATTTTTATATTTATTTTGTGACTCCACATGATCATGAACCTAATAAAACATGAAATAACAATAAAAATAAAATTAGATAAATAAAAATTGGGTTGCCTCCCAACAAGCGCTTCTTTAATGTCAATAGCTTGACAGTGGGCTCTCATGGAGCCTCACAGATGTTCAGAGCATTGTTGAGACTTTCCAACACCAAACTTAGAGTTTGACTGTGGGGGCTCTGGTTGACTCTGCAGTGGGAGAAGCTTACTGTGCCTCTTTTCCATGTTTACAGAAGGATAACCTTGAGTTGTAAACACAAGGGAGTCCCCATTCACTTGAAGGACTAATTCACCTCTGTTAACATCAATCACAACTCTTGCTGTGGCTAGGAAGGGTCTTCCAAGGATGATGGATTCATCCTCATCCTTCCCAGTATCTAGGATTATGAAATCAACAGGGATGTAAAGGCCTTCAACCTTTACTAATATGCCCTCTACTTGTCCATAAGCCTATTTTCTGGAATTGTCTGCCATCTCTAATGAGATTTTAGCAGCTTGTACCTCAAAGATTCCCAGTTTCTCCATTACAAAGAGTGGCATGAGGTTTATTCCTGACCCAAGGTCACATAGAGCCTTCTCAAAGGTCATGGTGTCTATGGTATAAGGTATTAGGAACTTTCTAGGATCCTATTTCTTCTGAGGCAATCTCAGTTGATCCAATGCATTTAGTTCATTGGTGAACAGGGGAGGTTAATCTCCCCAAGTCTCATTACTAAATAAATTAGCATTCAGCTTCATGATTGCACCAAGGAACTTGGCAACTTGCTCTTCAGTAACATCTTCATTCTCTTCAGAAGAAGAATACTCTTCAGAGCTCATGAATGGCATAAGGAGGTTCAATGGAATCTCTATGGTCTCTAGATGAGTCTCAGATTCCTTTGGTTCCTCAGAGGGAAACTCCTTATTGATCACTGGACGTCCCAAGAGGTCTACCTCCTAGGGATTCACGTCCTCCCCTTCCTCTCTAGGTTCGGCCATGTTGACTATGTCAATGGCCTTGCACTCTCCTTTTGGATTTTCTTCTGTATTGCTTGGGAGAGCACTAGGAAGGGTTTCAGTGATCTTCTTACTCAGCTGGCCCACTTGTGCTTCTAAATTTCTAATGGAGGACCTTGTTTCATTCATGAAACTCAGAGTGGCCTTTGACAGATCAGAGACTAAATTTGCTAAGCTGGATGGATTCTGCTCAGAATTTTCTGTCTGTTGCTGAGTGGATGATGGAAAAGGTTTACTATTGTTATACCTGTTTCTTCCACCATTATTAAAGCCTTGTTGAGGATTTTGTTGATCCTTCCATGAGAAATTTGGGTGATTTCTCCAAGAGGGGTTATAGGTTTTCCCATAGGGTTCACCCATGTAATTCACCTCTGCTATTGCAGGGTTCTCAGGATCATAAGCTTCTTCTTCAGAAGATGCCTCTGGAGTACTGTTGGATACAGCTTGCATTCCATTCAGACTCTGAGAAATCATATTGACTTGCTGAGTCAATATTTTATTCTGAGCCAATATGGCATTCAGAGTATCAATTTCAAGAACTCCCTTCTTCTGAGGCATCCCATTACTCACAGAATTCCTCTCAGAAGTGTACATGAACTGGTTATTAGCAACCATGTCAATGAGTTCTTGAGCTTCTGCAGGCATTTTCTTTAGGTGAATGGATCCACCTGCAGAAGTATCCAATGACATCTTAGCTAATTCAGAC
>NC_029794.2:45756964-45784932 GCF_000816755.2 Arachis ipaensis
TAAACATCCACTCTAAGCTTACTCAGCTTTTGAGGAGGAAAGAACTTGGCTAAGAAAGCCGTGACCAGCTTATCCCAAGAGTTCAGGCTATCTTTAGGTTGAGAGTCCAACCACATTCTAGCTCTGTCTCTTACAGCAAACGGGAAAAGCATGAGCCTGTAGACTTCAAGATCTACTCCATTAATCTTAACAGTATCACAGATCTGCAAGAATTCAGTTAAGAACTGAAAAGGATCTTCAGATGGAAGTCCATGAAACTTGCAGTTTTGTTGCATTAGAGAAACTAATTGAGGTTTCAGCTCAAAATTGTTTGCTCCAATGGCAGGAATGGAGATGCTTCTTCCATGTAAATTGGAATTAGGTGCAGTAAAATCACCAAGCATCCTCCTTGCATTATTGTTATTTTCGGCTGCCATCTCCTCTTCCTGTTCGAAAATTCCTGTAAGGTTGTCTCTGGATTGTTGTATTTTAGCTTCTCTTAGTTTCCTCTTCAGAGTCCTTTCAGGTTCAGGATCTGCTTCAACAAGAATGTTCTTGTCCTTGCTCCTGCTCATATGAAAAAGAAGGGAATAGAAAAATAATAATAGGGATCCTTTTTACCACAGTATAGAGGTTCCCTTGTTGTTAGAAGAAAAGGGAATAAGAGTGAAGAAGAATGGATAATCCAAACACAAGGGTGAGGATAAGAGCAATGATTTGAAATGAAGAGAAGTGTTAGTAAATGAATAAATAAATAGAAGAAGATGAGGGAGAGGGAATTTCGAAAATTAATTTTGAAAAAGAGTTACTGATTTTCGAAAATTAAGATAAAATTAAAATTAAAATTAAAAATTGAAACAATTAATTAATTAAAAAGAATTTTTGAAAAAGAGGGAGGTATTTTCGAAAATTAGAGAGGGATAGTTAGTTAGGTAGTTTTGAAAAAGATAAGAAACAAACAAAAAGTCAATTAGTTAGTTGAAAAAGATTTGAAATTCAATTTTGAAAAGATAAGAAGATAATAAGTTAGAAAAGATATTTGAAAGAGATATGATATGAAAAGGTATGATAAAAAAGATATTTTTGAAAAGATATAATTGAAATTAGTTTTGAAAAAGATTTGATTTTTAAAATCACAATTAATGACTTGATTCACAAGAAATCACAAGATATGATTTTAGAACTTAAAGTTTGAATCTTTCTTAACAAGCAAGTAACAAACTTGAAATTTTTGAATCAAAACATTAATTGTTGATAATATTTTCGAAAATTATAAGATAAAATTAAGAAAAAGATTTCTGAAAAATATTTTTAAAATTTTCGAAAATAAATAAGAAAAATGAAAAAGATTTGACTTTTGAAAAAGATAAGATTTTTAAATTGAAAGTTTGATTTGACTCATAAGAAACAACTAAATTTTAAAAAGTTTTGAAAAAGTCAACTCAAATTTTCGAAAATTTATGAGTGAAAAAGGGAAAGATATACTTTTGATTTTTGAATTTTTAATGATGAGAGAGAAAAACATAAAAAATGACTCACAACATGAAAATTATGAATCAAAACACATGATGCATGCAAGAACACTATGAATGTCAAGATGAACACCAAGAACACTTTGAAGATCAAGATGAACATCAAGACTTATTTTTGAAAAATTTTCAAGAAAAGAAAACATGCAAGACACCAAACTTAGAAATTTTTCATGTATAGACACTATGAATGCAAGAATGCATATGAAAAATAAGAAAAGACACAAAACAAGAAAATATGAAGATCAAACAAGAAGACTGGCTAAGAACAACTTGAAGATCATGAAGAACACTATGAATGCATGAATTTTCGAAAAATGCATAAATTTTTAGAAAAAATGCAATTGACACAAAACTTAAAAATTGACTCAAGACTCAAACAAGAAACACAAAATATTTTTTTGATTTTATGATTTTATTAATTTTTTTGGATTTTTGTATATTTTTATTTATATTTTTTTTTTCAAAAATCATATAGGAAAAAGAAGATAAGAAATTCAAAAAAATTTTAATAAGAATTCCAGGAATCTTTCAATGTTAGCCTAAAGCTCCAATCCAAGGGTTAGACATGGCTCACTAGCCAGCCAAGCTTTAGAAGATACAAATCAGGCATATAACAGCTGATACTTCATCCAACTTCATATACATGCCTTTTATGTTGACAAGTGGAAGCCTCAATCCAAAAGAATTTGGATATGGCTTTACAGCCAGCCAGGCTTTAACATGTTACCATGAAACTCTAGAATTCATTCTTAAATATTTTGAATAATTTTTGAAAACAGATGAGAAATTTTTGAAAGATTTTTGAAAACAAAATATTTTTTTTGAAAATAAAACAAAAAGAAAATTACCTAATATGAGCAACAAGATGAACCGTCAGTTGTCCAAACTCGAACAATCTCCGGCAACGGTGCCAAAAACTTGGTATGCGAAATTGTTACTCTGAGGTTGTAAATTTTGTTGTTCGTTCTCTCCCTGGCATGGCGCCAATAACTGGTGCACAATACCATGGTCCAAACATAACTTCACAACTTCGCACAACTAACCAGCAAGTGCACTGGGTCGTCCAAGTAATAAAACCTTACATGAGTAAGGGTCGATCCCACGGAGATTGTTGGTATGAAGCAAGCTATAGTCACCTTGTAAATCTCAGTCAGGCGGATATCAAATGGTTATGGAGTTTTCGAAAATAAATAATAAATAAATGGAAGATAAAGATAGAAATACTTATGTAATTCATTGGTGAGAATTTCAGATAAGCGTATAGAGATGCTTTCGTTCCTCTGATCTCTGCTTTCCCGCTGTCTTCATCCAATCAGTCTTAATCCTTTCCATGGCAAGCTTTCTGTAAGAGCATCACCGTTGTCAATGGCTACATCCCATCCTCTCTGTGAAAATTGTCCAAATGCTCTGTCACGGCATGGCTAATCATCTGGAGGTTCTCGATCATACTAGAATAGGATTTACTATCCTTTTGCGTCTGTCACTATGCCCAGCACTCGCGAGTTTGAAGTTCGTCACAGCCATCCCTTCCCAGATCCTACTCGGAATACCACAGATAAGGTTTAAACTTTCCGGATCTCAAGAATGGCCATCCATGGGTTCTAACTTATACCACGAAGATACTAATAACTCAGACTCGGTCCCCTGTATTAGATATCTAAGAGATACTCATTCTAGCACGCGTTCATAAGTGAGAATGATGATGAGCGTCACATAATCATCACATTCATCATGTTCTTGGGTGCGAATGGATATCTTAGAAGCGGAATAAGTTGAATTGAATATAAAACAGTAGTACTTTGCATTAAATCATGAGGAACAGCAGAGCTCCACACCTTAATCTATGGAGTGCAGAAACTCTACCGTTTGAAAATACATAAGTGATAATGGTCCAGGCATGGCCGAATGGCCATCCCCCATGAAAGTCTAATATAGCATAAAACTGATCAAAGATGATCAATACAATAGTAAAAAGTCCTATTTATACTAAACTAGTTACTAGGGTTTACAAAAGTAAGTAATTGATGCATAAATCCACTTCCGGGGCCCACTTGGTGTGTGCTTGGGCTGAGATTGAAGTTTACACGTGGAGAGGTCATTCTTGGAGTTGAACTCCAGTTTGTAACGTGTTTCTGGCGTTCAACTCTGGTTTGTGACGTGTTTCTGGCGTTTAACTCCAAACTGCAGCGTAGAACTGGCGTTCAACACCCTTTTGCGTCATCTAAACTCGGCCAAAGTATGGACTATTATATATTGCTGGAAAGCCTTGGATGTCTACTTTCCAACTCAATTGGAAGCGCACCATTTTGAATTTCTTAGCTCTAGAAAATCCACTTTGAGTGCAGGGAAGTCAGAATCCAACAGCATCAGCAGTCCTTCTTCTACCTCTGAATCTGATTTTTGCTCAAGTCCCTCAATTTCAGCCAGAAAATACCTGAAATCACAGAAAAACACACAAACTCATAGTAAAGTCCAGAAATGTGAATTTAACATAAAAACTAATGAAAACATCCCTAAAAGTAACTAGATCCTACTAAAAACATACTAAAAACAATGCCAAAAAGCGTATAAATTATCCGCTCATCAATGAGTCAAAACAAGAAGTACAACAAGAGGAGGAGGTAGAAATTAGTGAACAAAGGGAAGTAGTGGTTGGATGTTTAGGATATGTTGAGCACATAAAGGAATCTCAAGTTGAAGAGCGCGCTTCCACGGAGTTTGGAAGAGATGTTAAAAAGGAGAGTGATGTTCAGGAAGTGGATAGAGAATCAAAGGAAATTGATCAAGAAATGGATTCCATCATTAGTGATTTTTTGTCCACATTGATCAATCCCCTTGATGATCTTGTTGAGCTTTCTTCAAGTGGATCAGAAAGCAATGTTGAGGAGGATGTACAACTCCTAAGGCAACTGGTGAATGAAGAGTTGGAAGAAGTGTCCCAAGCAACAAGCTCTCCTATTTATGATGATTCCGAATCAACATATGATCCTTTTGAGCTTGATAAGTCCTTCCCCACTGTGCTTGGAATTAATGACGAGGTAGACTTCACTAGACCTCCTATCTATGATGAGAGTAATGGGGAAAACATAGAAGAAATGGATGAAGAAGAATGTGAACTTGAGGAAGCTTGGCGAGAGGAGGAATTTGAAAAACCTTGCCGAGTGGTGGAAGCCTCTAGAAGAGGGTGGACAGGAGTAGAGCGTGCTTTATCAAGATCTTTGGGAACTCCTCCACCTAGGTTGTCATCCAATCCTTCGTTTGAGTGGGTAAAACTTCTAACTCTCAGCTTTATCATCCCACTTGAATTTGGTTTGCTTGAAAGGGATGGCCAACTTAAGGAGCTTTGTGGAATTAAGTGAAAGAGAATGATGTTTAGTGGTTGGCGTTGTAAATTTAGGCTCATTATGGTTGGAAGCTCAAAATTGAGGAGCGTGGATTGGTGTTGTGCTCAATTAAATGGGTCTAGGAGGGTAGTTTGGTGCTTTAATGAGAATTTAGCTTTCTTGTCACCCGGACAAAATCAAGGCGATCAACTAGAAGATGGGTGCAAAGATAAGATATGGGATCTTAGATCACACTACGGAAACCAATTTTGGGAGCTCATATCTTGGAGAGAACCTCACCAAAGCTTGGTGAAAATGGTTGGAACTTCTGACAACCAATTGAAGGACAAGCACTCTTGGAGGTTCAAGGATGAATACAGGCATAAACCACCTTGACAAGGAACCTTCCAAATGTCTAACTTAAGGACTTAAACTAAAAGTGCTTGGTGGGAGACACCCCACCATGGTAAACTCTTTTCATTCTCTTGTAGATATAATGAATGAATGAATTGGGTTCCATTGTGTATAGTTCTTTACTTCGTAGTACATTTTGTTTTGCTTGCTAAAGTGTTTATACATTCTATGTCTTAATTGGGGATGATTCTTTGAATTTGAGTTTTTGCTTGGATTGCAAGTTTTTTCAATTTGTTTGAAAAATTCCCAAAAATTCAAAAATATGTTTAATTTTGCATCTTAGCTAGTTTTAGAGTCTTAGAGGAGATTGGGAGGATTTTGAAAAAAATAAAATAAAAAAATAATAAAAAAATAAAAAACCAGCCACGCGCAAGCGTAGAGTGCACGCGCGCGTCGGCTGTGCATTTAAGCTTTCTGGGCCAAGGACCAGAGATTTGTGCCACTTTTGGGCCAACTCTGGGCCTAAACCCACGCGGACGCACGCTGTACGCGTCCGCGTCCTTTTTGCGTTGCACTACCCACGCGTAGGCGCACCTGGCGCCTCCGCGCCCTATCATCATTCAACTCATCCACGCGCAAGCGCACAGTGTGCGTGCGTCAATGCATTTTTGCATTACCCAAGAAAAAAGACCCGAGAGTTATGCCAACTCTGGGCTAGTTTTGTGCCTCTGGCCCAGCTCACCCGCGCGGATGCGCACCGTACGCGTCCGCGTCCATTCCCAATTCTCCCATCTACGCGCAAGCGCAGATGGCGCTTCCGCGCCGATCCCTTATTCTCCGACCCACGCAGACGCGCACGATGCGTGCTCGCGTGGATTCAAAATTTCACTTACCCAGGGACGCGAGAACCCTAGAGTATTCGCGCAAACCCTCACATCAATGTCTTTTCCTCTTCTCCTCTCTTCCTCCATCCCCAACTCCACTGTCTGCAACAGTCCGGCGAACACCACCGCCGTAGTCGCGACCTCCCTCTCTCCTCGTCCCTTGCTCTTTCCTCTCTATCACCATTCTCACTTCTCTTTCCTCTCTCTCTCTCTCACCCGTTCTTACTCCCTGCTCCATCGCCATCGACAGCCACGACTCCATTGTCGCCGGTAAGCCTCCACCGTCACCACTAACCCTCAGCCGGTCACACTTCTTCTCTATCTTCCTCTCTCCATCAACCATTTGCTCTATTCAGTTTCTGCTTCCCAGGTCTCTGCCTTCCCCTATTCTGTTTCCTTTACTGTTTTGTGTTAATTATATTAATTAGCTTAGTTAGTTAGAAATGCATGTTAGTTGATTAGGTGGTTAGAGAATCTGAGTTGGATAGTGGATTTAGGTTTATTTTGAATAATGATGATGATTGAAAGTATTACTGCTTCTATGGTTTTCCTTGACTTGTTTGTTCTGCTTGATGCTGTTGCCTGGCTATTCATTATTGCTGTGTTCTTATTGAGTGCTGTGGGCTGAGTTCTTTTCCAAATTGTACTTCATTGTTGAATTCAATTATGCTTAATTGTTTGGATTTATGCTGCTTCTGGAATGGTTGTCGAATTCAAGGAAAAGAGTGCTACTGAACTGTCTTGGTGCTTTAACTTCGGCCATTATTTGCTCATAGCTACTGGTTGCTTAATTGTTCATAGCTGCTTGTTGATGGTTGGTTTAGTTTAAATTTCCTTTTTGATGTTTTGCTGCTGCAAGATTGGCTTAAATGTTCATTTCATATGAATTCACATGTGATTGCTGCGTGTTTACTGTCAAATATTCATATGGAATCTGAACTGATTGTTTGAGTTTGGGAAATAGCCAATTTACTGCTGAAATACTGCCGGATTTTTTTCCCTAACCATACCTCATGAATTAACATTGTTTTAATTGATGCAACAAGCTTCTATTTGACAAAATTCTGTGTCAATAGATTCATGTTCGCTAAATGGATTTGGAAATTTTCTCTTGAGCTTCCTAGCAAATTTTGGTCATACTTCTAACTTTCTTTGCTTACCTGTGATGTTAACTTACTTCTGTGCATTGAAAAGTTCAAGTAAGCTTTCAGATTGACCATAACTTGAAACTCTTTTGAGATTTTGTGCCTCTTTTCCATAAACTCACAAGTTTAAAGGTTTTTAATTTGTGTGATTAATTGATTCATTAAATTCATACCTAATTTGCATTAAGTCATATGGATCATGAGGTTTTCCATTCTTGTTTGAACTTGTGGCTTTTATGCCTCATTAAACTTGGTGTTGAATGTTTCTCGTTTGACTTGTTTTTCAAAGTTTTGATTTTACCAACACCAATTCACACAATTTTAGTGATCTTTACATTGATTGATGACTTGTTTTCATATTGGTTGCTTTTTGGCAATATCATATTTCATCATCAATGACTATATGCATTTCATGGTTGTGAGTATGCTTGCACCCCTGTTTTGTACACTTCTTTTAATTGAGCCGATAATTGTCATATCACTGATTTTTGAACTAATTTCTAATTCTAATTGGATTAAGCAATTGATTTCTTCCTTTTGTTTTGAACATAACTCTTTAATCATTCTTTTGAATATGGCATTCCTTAGGTTCAATGAATAAGCATTGTGCAATTGTGGTTCAAATTCTTGGTTTGTGACTTAATTTGAATTCTGAATTTTGTTACTTGCATTCCAAGAATTCTCTTTTCTTCACTCACTTCATGAATATGTATTACCTTGAGTGCTTTATATTTACTTGGCTAGCTGCTTATATCATATCACATCTGTTTTCAGGATGTCAGATAAAGGAAAAGCTATAGCCACTACTTCTAAGAAGAGAAAGCATTCTAAAGCCTCTACCCCTTCTCCTTATGCAAACTATGCTAAGAATCTGCTGAATAAAGTGGACAAAGAGAATCAGCTACTCCCATCCACTGACCCAATCAAATTCTCCAACCTCTACTGTGAGCTTCACTTCCCTAAATTCCAGAAGACGAACCTGAACATTGAGAAGAAGCTAGTCCTTCCCAATGATGTGAGACGCGCCATCAACAGCCGTATTCTGGAGTTGGGCTTGGATTTTGTTGATAGAGATCTGTCAAAAATAAACATTTCGTGGGTGAGAGAATTCTACTGCAACTTCTTCCGTGCCACTCTTGATTCAGTCCATCTGCGGGGTAGAGAGATTATGATCATTGAGGCTGCTATTGGGGAGGCATTGCTTTGCCGACCTCGTACTGGGGACTGATGATTGGACTTTTATGTGGTTTAGAATTCACAAATGAATTCTCGTTGCAAGTATAATTTCTAAACCAACAATAATCCTTTCATACAAAAATTTGTTTGTCACAAGTACAAACCCCTAAAATATATAAACCGAAGTATTAAACCTCGGGTCGTTCTCCCTAGGAATTACAATAAAGTGTCTTGTTATTGGTTATGAAGCATGTTTTGGGGTTTTTGATAGGAGACATGAAAAGTAAATGGAAATGAAAATAAACTAACAACTAAAGAGGTCTTGGCAAAGGTTGGTAGTCAAGGATCTCTATCCTAATCACTAACCACAACATGAGAATTGGCAAGGACCAACCCCACTAAGTTAACCCCTAACTAATAGTAGAGGAAAGTCAAGTGAGCTATGTCAATCCAAGTCCATAAGTCCTAGTTCTCCACCAAATCAATTAGTGAGATCTAGAGTTAATGGCTCCCAACCATCAATCACTTGGACATTAGTAACTCAAGAGTTCCTAAGTTACCTTCCCAAGCCAAGAGCACTAAACTCTACTCTAAAATCCAACCAAGCATTTTATCAAACACTTGGAAGGCATAAAAGGAAAGCATAGTAAAATTTGCAAGGAATGTAAATCTACACTACTCAATTGCAAGGAATTAAACAACAACAAATCAAATCAACAATAAAGGAACATGAATCATAAATTGCATTAAAGGAAAATGGAAGAACAATAGTGCATCAACATAAAAGTAAATAATTACATGAATTAAATGCAAAACTAGAAAGAGGAAAGGTAGAAGAAGAACAATTGCCAAAGAGAAAAGTAAATCAAAGCATGAAATTAACCTAGATCTAAGAATTCCTAATCTAGATCTAACCTACTCCTAATTCTAGAGAGAAGAGAGAGCTTCTCTCTCTAGAAACCCACTAAAGCATGATAAAACTAAAATAAAACTAAACTAATGACTAGATATCTCATGTATCTTCAATCCTTGGGCTAAATAGCATCAGAAATGAGTTGGATTGGGCCCACAAGGCTTTAGAATTCGCTGGCCACTAATTGCATTAAGTAAATCATATGGCAGCAACGACGTGTGCGTGTACAGTGCACGTATGCGTCACCATACATGTAGAAACTATGGCAAATATTATATCATTTCGAAGCCCTAAATGTTAGCTTTTCAACACAACTGAAACCGCATCATTTGGACCTTTGTAGCTCAAGTTATGGTTGTTTAAGTGCAAAGAGGTCGGCTTGACAGCTTTTGCGATTTCTTCATTTCTTCATGAGTTCTCCATTTTTACATGTTTTTCCTTCATTCCCTTGATCCAATCTTTGCCTCCTAAATTTGAAATCACTTAACAAACATATCAAGGCATCTAATGGAATCAAGGGTAAATCAAGATTAAACAATTAAGGACCTAAAAAGCATGTTTTCACTCTTAAGCACAATTAAAGGAGAATTTACAAAACCATGCTATTTCATTGGATAAATGTGGGAAAAGATGATAAAACCCTCTAAATTCAACACAAGATAAACCCTAAATATGGGGTTTATCAGTGACCCATGCGCATATCAGCAGGCAGACGTAGCTATCCACTGCATGACTTTCGATTATGAGGCGCTTAAACGCGTGATTGCCACACCTGACGCCCCTTGGGTAATGGATTCTGGGAACAAGAAGCCCAAGGGGATGCTTTTCACTTATCTGTCGAGAGAGGCTAAGACATGGCAGCATATATTCGCCCATTATGTCCTGCCCACCACTCACTTTTCAGAGATTCCGATGGATATGCTAGTTCTTATTGGGTGTGTGATGGAGGGGAAGGAGGTAGACTTTCCCCAGTTGATTAGGCAAAGTATGTGGTGCACTCACATTCGTGGTTTACTGCCATTTTCTACACTGGTTACCAGCATGATTGAGCTTACTGATGTTCCGTGGGAGGACGATGATGTGACACCACCACCCCCCAGATGACGACGACAAGGAGGTTACTATTCCGTGGGGTGGGTGGGTGCACGAGAAGCCTCCACCCAGACGCCGTTCTCGAGCCAGAGGAGTAGTGGAGGCAGCTCAGCCCTCTTCATCAGCAGCAGTAGCAGGACCCTCCTCTACTTCAGCCGCAGCATCTTTACCACCACCGCCAGCACTTGAGCCAACATACCTGTTGGTGCAGGCCTGTTTCGCTTCATGGAGCGCAGCGAGTGTCGTATCATGCGACATCTCGATCGCATATACCAGGTATTCATATCACAGGGTATTGAGCTACCTCCGCTCCCAGACTCTCCCGCCTCCGATGAGCAGGATCATGAGGAAGAGCATGTTGAGGAGCCGACTCAGCAGGAGGCACCACCATAGACACAGGCCACCACAGAGGTTCAGTAGATTCCTGAGGATCCACAGCCTGAGCCTAAGCCACAACCACAGCCCGAGCCACAGCCCGGCGCGACTGTTGACCCCCATCCCGAGCTTCAGCAGTAGCATCGAGGACGATGCTTCATCCTAAAGTGTGGAGAGGTCACCGTTCGTGACCGATGGATAGCATTTATGTGGTGAACTTTCAGACATTTATCTCTAGTTTCTGTTACTTTATTTTATTTTGCACTTTATCTTTGAAATCATTCTGAGATTATTGTACACATTTGTTATTGTGGATACTCTTATTTTGGTTGTTGCGTACTTTTATTATATATGTATATATTGCATTTTGGCTTTTGATTGTGACTAGAAAAATATTTTGGATTGTTAAAACCTAGTTGACCCTTTTTGTATAAGAGATGTGTTTTGATTGAAAAAGGGGGTAAACTAGGGAAAATTTTTTTTTAAATTTTCTAAATCACAACATTGCATTAGAATAAGCTTAATCAATATGATGAAAATTTCCAAGAATTCTATTTCTAGAGCACCACTCCAATTGGTTGAAATTTTTTTTTAGAACTTGCTTGATTAATACACTTTGTGGATCATGTTTTGAGCAAAGAACACAAGCATGAGAGTTTTGAGCCTAATTGTGTGGTTACATCATATAACCACTTATTTTCATTCTTGTGTGCATTATTCTCTTCCTATGATTGTAATCTTTGATTTGTTTGATTCTTTATGTCCACTATTTTATGTATACATGCATTTATATTATTGAGGCCATTGTTCAAATAGCTCACTTACCCAAATAGCCTACCTTTTATCTTCCATTAATAACCAATTTTGAGCCTATGCTTAACCCACTTATTCTTAATTGAAGCACATTACAAGCTTAAGCGAAAAACAATAAATGTCCTTAATTTGGATCTTTGATTAGCTTAGGCTAGTGAGAGTGTTTATCATTTGATTGTGGGAGAGTTGGGAACATTGGGTAGAGATAAAAGTATGTTTGTGTTTTTGTTGAAAAAATAAATAAATAAATAAATAAAAATAAAAATTTTGAGAATTGGGTACATACTCATGTATTAATCATGTGTAAATCATATGCATTGATATTCTTGTATCTATTTTAGCTAAAAAGAGAGAGAGAGAGAGAAGAAAAAGAATTGCAATAAAAAGGGGAACAAATTGCCCCCAAGGTAAAGTTCAATAATGATCAATGCATATGTGTGGTGATCTAAAGGAAATACATGAGTGTGTAGAAAAAGTGAAGAATGGATAGCTAGGTTGTTAGAATTGTATAGGTTGTCATAGGTTAAGTGGGAAGTTTAAGTTAATCAAGGATCCAAATTTGAAGCTCACTTGACCATATGCATCCTACCTTGACCTTAGCCCCATTACAACCTATGGGAAAGCCTTCATGATATTTGTATGTATGCATAAAGTAAGTATTGATTGTTAGATGAAAAAAAAATCTTAGAAAGCGTGATTGGGGGAAAATTGAGTGAATCAACCCCATACACTTGAGTGCCTAGAGCGGATACACATCCGGCAAGGGTTCGATCGCTCAATTACATGTTTCCACCCATAATCACCTTTTCTTGCAAGTTTGTAAAATTTTTCAATAATTCAATCCAATTGTGGTTTGCTTTGATTGCTATTGCCTTAGCCCTTGTGCTTGTATGCATATTCTTGGAGATTGATTTATTTTGACTGAGCCATTGCATTCATGTAAACAGGTTACATATAGATAGATTGCATTTAGTTAGTTTGCATTGAATAAATGTTGATACCCTTTGCTTCTTTCTTGATTTTAGCATGAGGACATGCTTAGTTTAAGTGTGGGGAGATTGATAAACCCCGATTTCGTGGTTTATCTTGTGCTTATTTTAGGGGATTTTACCACCTTTTCCCACATTTATTCAATGAAATAGCATGGTTTTGTAATTCTCCCTTGAATTATGCTTAAGTGTAAAAACATGCTTTTTAGGCCCTAAATTAATGATTTTAATTCACTTTAATTCCATTCAATGCCTTGATGTGTTTGTTGAGTGATTTTAGGTTCATAAGACAAGTATTGGATGGAAGAAATGAGGAGAAAAGCATACAAAGTGGAGAATGCATGAAGAAACAAAGATTGGGAATGCATCAATGGGTGTGCACGCGTACAAAGGCAAAACGCTGGGGGCGATTTCTGAGCTGCCTAGGCCCAAATCCAACTTGTCTCTGAGTGTATTTCATGCAGAATTGAAGTCCAAGCAAAGGAGGAGCAATTAGTTAGTCAACATGAGCCTTTAGTTAGTTTTCTAGAGAGAGAAGCTCCCTCTTCTCTCTAGAATTAGGTTAGGATTAGGTTAAATTGTTTTGGATCTTGGATTATGTTCATACCCTGGGTCGAACTGTCCGACCCGGGATGATTGGTGGCAAAACGACTGACCTCTTCAGGTCCGACTATCTGACCTCTTCTTAAAGAGATCGGCCAAATCGACAGGAGAGCCCAGTAAAGGGCCCAAATAGAGGAACACGACCCAAATCCAAAGGCAGTTCAAGCCTACAGAGATAAAGGCGGTTCCCTTAAAGATAAGCTGACTTCACTCAAGATAAAGATAAGATAAGATAAGATAACTAACTTATCTTATCAGAAAGGTCAGCCCACACTACTATAAATACACTGGAGCACCCAGGTATAACTCATATACTGATTCTACATAACATCTGCTTAATACCCATGCTAACTTAAGCATCGGAGTCTCTTGCAGGTACCCCCCACCCTTCGGTGACGGAGGATCAGCAGCACGTTCAAGTCCAAACAAGTCGGACGTACCAGCTCCAGCCTCCATTTACCAGCCGGACACATCGGTTCCGACCAGTACAGAAGATCTCGTCCGAGATCAACCTATAGTTTCAGTAATCCTCGGAATAGATTAATTACTTGATTTCATCTTGTTCCTTTTATAATTTCTCAATCCTACATCTTGACCCTCTTATTTTGTAGTGTTAATTTCCTTTTTACTCTCTTTTGTAATGATGAACTCATGTTGGATTTGGTTTACATTTAATGCAATTTTGATGTTGATGTTTCTTTTTATTGATGAATTGAGTTGTGAATTCACTTTCCTTGCTATTGGTAGTTGGTAGATTTATAATTCTTGCACATTTACCATGCTTTTCATTCATACCCACCAAGTGTTTGACAAAATGCTTGGTTGGGCTTTAGAGTAGGTTTGAGCATTCTTGTCTTGGAAAGAGTAATTAGGCAATCTTGAGTCATGAAAACCCAACTTATATTGGTGAGCTAGAGTTGTTAGCTAATATTATTTCCATTAACTCTAATCTCTTGCTAATTCACTTAGTGGGTTGATTAGGACCTTTGGATTGAGATTAGCTAGTCTTGTTAGACTTTCTTCAAGTGTGAAGATAATACGATACCTTCTTCCATCTTCGAGGATGACATAATGAGATAAATTCTTGTTTATTATTGTGGTATGATTGATTAGTCTTGTTTGACACTCTCCCTATGTGAAGATGACATGATACCTTCTTCCATTTGTTGGTGTTGACTAAATAAGATGAATTAATCATTGTATGACTAGGATAGAAAGCCTATATTCTCCATCCTTGCCATGAATGTCTCTCTCTTTATTACTTGCTTTCTCTTATCTACTTGTCTTCTTTAAATACTTGCTTGATTTACTTTTCTTGCCATTTATTTTATTGCCCCTTTTATCAACCAAACCCCCATTTTTCCCCCTTCATATCCAATATGCATGCACTTCATTGCAATTCCTAGGGAGACGACTCGGAGTCTAAATACTTTGGTTAATTTTCATTGGGGTTTGTACATGTGACAAAACCATAAATTTTTTATTGGGAGGATTGTTTGTTAGTGTAGGACTATGCTTGCAACGAGAATTCATTCATTTTGTGTGAAATTCTATACCGACACGACAAATCTTCTTAAATCACTATGGCTACCAACTATTAATCACTTGGACATTAGCAACTCAAGAGTTTCTAAGTTACCTTCCCAAGCCAAGAACATAAAATTCTAATCTAACATATTCTCAAGCATTTTGACAAACACTTGGAAGGTATAAAAGGAAAGCATAGTAAATTCACAACAAGAATGAAATCTAACAACTACTTATTGCAAGGAATTAACAACAACAATCAAAGAGAACACAATTATCATGAACTACCTCAAATTGCATTCAAAGAAAATGAAAGGAACAAGAGTAGATCTACAACAAAGTATAAGAACAACATAGAGGAAATTACAACAAAAGAATAGAAGAATGATGAATGTAACAACAAAGAATTGAGAGGTAGAAGTAGATGAAAGCATGGATTAAAACATAGATCTAAGATTATTGACCTAAACCTAATCCTAATTCTAGAGAGAAGTGAAGGCTTCTCTCTCTAAAACTAACTAATCCTAATCCTAATGTGTGTAAAATTGATCCAAAGATGCAAAAAGATGCCTCTCCCCTTCAATCCTTGGTCCTTTTAAGCATTTTGGCGCCAAAGTTGGTTAAAAACTGGGCTCCATAGCCTCTGTGAATTCGCTGGGCACATTTTCTTTTAAAAATCACGTGCCAGGACCGACGCGTACGCATACAGCACGCGTGCGCGTCCATGGGGTTTTTATGATCCATGCGTGCGAGTCCAGTATGTGTGCGCGTGGATGAGTGCATCCAAATCTTTGGCTTTTTCCATGTGTTCTCCACTTTGCATGCTTTCTTCTTCACTCCTTTGATCCATTCCTAGCCCTTTTCAATCCTGAAATCACTAGCAAACACATCAAGGCATCTAGTGGAATCAAAGGTGAATAAAATTTGTCAAATTAAAGGTCTAAAAGCATGTTTTTACATTTAAGCACCACTTAAGGGAGAATCACAAAATCATACTATTTTATTGAATAAATGTGAGAAAATGTTGATAAAATGCTCTAGATTCAACACAAGATAAACCTTAAAAACGGGGTTTATCATGCAACAACTTCAAATGTGTCACTGATTGATGTATAAGTTCATATTCCATTTTGCTCATTAAAATTACTTGCACATCAATCAATGTCCATTCCTTATCCAATTCATAATTGCTTGATATTTGCTTTTATGCTTCTCCACTACTTGTTTGGTTATCTTAACCTACAAGTCTTTTGAAGTATTTCAAGTACACTAGAATGAGTGAAGTGCATGCTTCTTTTGTGTAAATTGTGAAAAAGTTTTTTATGCTAGTGTGTGTGTTCTAAACAGCGCCTAATTTAGAATTCACACTTTGTCCTTATCAATGTCACACTAATTTACTCACTTAATTATAGTGATTTCCCTCATTCCAACAATATATGCTTCCTTGCTTTTGCATTTACTTGTCTTCTTATCCTATTTTTCTATTCTCAGGATGTTTTGTCATAAGCAACAACGAAAGCGGGAAGAAAGAACATGCAGCAACCGGTTGACTTACCAGCTGAAGGTAGCAACTAGAAAGTCGCCGTACCTCCTTGCTCATCTTAGAATGCACCGAGGACGGTGCAAACTTTTAAGTGTGGGGAGGTCGTCCGACCAGTCGGTGTTTTTGGGTGACAAATTTCTAATCCCAACACTTTTGCATTTCATTTTTAGGTCTTTTAGGATTTTTAGTTGCATATATATATATAAGTTTAGTCGAAATAATGAAATCCTCCAAGAAAAACATTCTTAATAGGGCATTGACATCCCAATTGATTTGAGTAAAAACTTTTTCATTGAACTTGCTTGAATTATACATTGTGGAACATGATTTTTGAGTTAAGAACACAAGCTTGTGAGTCTTGAGCCTAATTGCGTGGTTACTTCTTATAACCACTTATTTTCCTTCTTGTGTGATTATTCTTTTTCTATGATTGTGATCTTTGATTTGTTTGATTCTTTATGTCCATTATTTTGAATATACATGTATTTATATGATTGAGGCCATTATTTCATTGAGCTCACTTACCCAAACAGCCTACCTTTCATCAACCATTGTTAGCCAACTGTGAGCCTACGATTAACCCACTTTGTTCTTAATTTTAGCACATTATAAGCCTTAAAGCGAAAAACAATAAATGTCATTTATTTGGATCTTTGATTAGCTTAGGCTAGTGAATGTGTGTATCATTCAAGTGTGGGGAAACTTGGGACATTGGTTGAGGTAAAAGGGTGTTTTTGTATTTTGCTAAAATTATTGAGAATTTGGTACATATTCATGCATTAATTATGTTTAAACCATATGCATTGATGCTCTTGTATATATTCTAGTTTGAAAAGAAAAAAATAAATGATAGAGAAAAAGAAAATATTATATATATATATATATATGAATGATAAAGAAAAAGAAAAAAAATATAGAAAAAGAAAAGAAAAAGAAAAAGAAAGAATAAAAAGGGAAAAAAATGCCCCAAAGTGAAGTTTAATAAAAATCAATGCATATGTGTGGTGATCAAAAAGAAAATGCATGAGTATGTGAAAAAGTGAAAATGGGTAGTTAGGTTTGTTTAGAATAGGTTGTTATATAGGTTAGGTGGGAAGCTTAAGTTAATCAAAGATTCAAATTCAAGCTCACTTAGCCATATACATCCTAACTTGACCCTAGCCCCATTACAACCTTGTGGAAAGACCTCATGATAATTGTATGCATGCATGAAATAATTGTTGATTGTTAAATGAAAAACAAATCTTGGAAAGCATGATTAGGGGAGAATTGAGTGAATCAACCCTAAACACTTGAGTGACTAGAGCAGATACACATCCGGTGAGGGTTCGATTGCTCAATTACATGTTTTCACCTAGAATCATCACTTTTCTTGCAAGTTTGTAAAAATCTTTAATAACTCAATCCAATTGTTGATTTGATTCGATTGCTATTACTTTAGCCCTTATACCTATATTTGTTTTCTTGGGAATTGATTTATTTTGACCAAATAGTTGCATTCATATAGATAGATTGCATTTAGATAGGTTGCATTTAATTAGTTTGCATTGAAAAAATGTTGATACCCTTTGTTTCTTTCTTGATTCTAGCATGAGGATATGCTATAGGTAAAGTGTGGGGAGGTTGATAAACCCTATTTTAGGGTTTATCTTGTGCTTAATTTAGGGGATTTTATCAACTATTCTCACATTTATTCAATGAAATAGCATGGTTTCATGATTTTCTCCTAATTTGTACTTAAGTGTAAAAACATGCTTTTTAGACCTTTAATTTGTTAATTTTAATTCACCTTTGATTCCACTAGATGCCTTGATATGTTTGTTATTGACTTCAGGTTGAAAAGGCTAGGAATGGATCAAAGGGGTGAAGAGAAAAGCATGCAAAGTGGAGAACTCATGGAAAATCAAGGATTTGGGATGAAATCATCGACGCACACGCGTGGAATGTGAAGTCGCATGGCGACGCATACGCATGACATGACGCTTACGCGTGGAAAGCAAAATGCCAAGCAACGTGTACGCGTGACCCATGCATACGCATCGTTGCTCGCACGTGACATCATTAAAGTGAAAACGCTGGGGGCGATATCTAAGCTTCCCAGGCCCAAATCCAACTCAAGGGGGGGGATCACATAATATAGAGTTTTGATCATGCTTTAGGATAGTTTCTAGAGAAAGAAGTTCTCTCTTCTCTCTAGAATTAGGTTAGGAGTAGATTAGAACTTTTTAGATCTAGATTTAATTCATGCCTTGATTTACTTTTCCTTTTCAATTTCTTGTTCCTTTATCTTTGCTTTCCTAGTTTAGCATTCTATTCCTTGTAATTGTTTACTTTATTGTTGTTGCACTATTGTTCCTTTTATTTTTCTTTAATGCCATTTATGTTTGATTCCTTTTATTGTTCAATTGAGTTGTTATTAATTTCTTGCTATTGGTAGTTGTAGATTTACATTTCTTGCAATTTTATCTTGCTTTCTTTTTATGCGTTCCAAGTGTTTGACAAAGTACTTGGAAGGATGTTAGAGTATATTTTTCTCCTCTTGGCTTGTGTTGAGTAATTGGTGACTCTTGAGTTATCAACTCTTTTGTTGATTGATAATTGAAAGTTACTAGTCAATTTGAATGCCACTAAAGCTAGTCTTTCATTATGATTTGACTAGGACTTGTGGTCTCAAGTTGATATCCATTTGACTTTTCTTCTTAGTTAGAGGTTAACTAAGTGGAGCAATGAACGATTGTTGTCACAATTGATGATGATAACAAAGATAGGACTTCCAATTCTCATTTCTTGCCAAGAGCTTCTAGTTGTTAGTTTATTACTTTTGCCATTTACATTTCTTGTTCATTATCCCAAAAACCCCAAAATATACTTCATAGCCAATAACAAGAACACTTTATTGCAATTCCTAGGGAGAACGACCTGAGGTTTAAATACTTTGGTTTATTTTTATTGGAGTTTGTACTTGTGACAACCAAATGTTTGATTGAAGGAATTGTTTGTTGGTTTAGAACTATACTTGCAACGAGGTTTCAATTTGTGATGTACTATACCGACACAACAATTTCCGCTCATCAAAAGTCCACTAACTGTGTCCAAGTTTTCAAACTAGATCTGGGTTGGTTATCCAACCACCTCTTTGCTTGATCTTTTACAGCAAAAAGAAAGAGCAATAATCTGTAGACATCTTGGCTACTCCCTCATGGTGTACAGTGTCAACAATTTTTAATAAATCTGCTAAGAATTCTGTAGGCTCTTCCTGTGAAAGTCCAGAAAACTGGCAGTTTTACTGCACTATAGTAATGAGTTGAGGATAGCTCAAAGCTACTTGCTCTGATGTGAGGTATGCTAATACTTCGTCCATAGATGTCAGTAGTGGGATTTGTATAAGAACCCATAGTTCTTCAGAGAAGATAAGATATTAATTAAGAAAAGATTTGAATTTAAAATAAGATAAGAAATAAAATAAGATTTAAAAATTAAAATTTAAAATTTTGAAAATTGAAATTGAAGTTTGAAATTTGAAATTTGAAATTTTAAGAATTAAAACTTGAAATTGAATTTTGAATTTTGAAAAAGATAAGATTTGAAATTTGATTTTGAAAAAGATAAGATAAAGTTTGAAAAAGATGTGATTTTTATTTTTTTTTTAAAAGATTTGATTTTTGAAAACTTGAAGATTAAGATAGGATAAGATAAAATTTTGAAATTAAAATCTGAATTTTTATTTGAAAATTTTGAAAATTTGGTTAAAATAAAAATAGAAAAGATATTTTTTATTTTTGAATTTAATGATGAAAGAGAAAACAAGTAAAAGACACGAAACTTAAAATTTTTAGATCTAGCACCCAAAGTTTTTGAAAATTTGGAGGGAAAAACACAATGGGACACCAAACTTAAAAATTTTAAGATCAAAACACACAGAAACACAACACTTTGAAGACTAGCAAGAACATAAAGAACAAAACTCAAAAATTTAAAGAACACAAGAACATATAAAGAACACCAAACTTAAAATTCTTAGAAATCAAACACAAATTTTCGAAAATTATAAGAAAATAAACAAGAAGACACCAAACTTAAAATTTGACACAAGATTTAAATAAAGAACTATTTTTGAAGAATTTTTTTAAAAGAAAGACTCAAACAGAAAGTTAAGGATGCTTGAAAATAAACTGCATGAAAAGGGTTTTTGGAAAAGTTTTGAAATTTTTAGTAATTGAAAAACAAGAATATGTAAGACTCAAACCAAGAATACAGATTAAACAAAGAAAAGAAAAATATTTTTGAAAAATTTTTTAGATTTTTTGAAAATAAAGAAGAGAAAAAGAAAAATAAAATAAAAGACTCAGTTAAAAATGATCAAGAAATAAAGTACATGATCTAGGGAGCAAGACAATCCGTCAGTTTGTCCAAACTCGGACAATCCCTGGCAACAGCGCCAAAAACTAGTAGCACGAATTCCCACACCTTCGTACAGATGTACCAGCAAGTGCACTGGGTCGTCCAAGTAATACCTGAGCGAGTCAGGGTCGATCCCACGAGGATTGTTGGTCTGAAGCAAGCTATGGTTATCTTGCAGGTCTTAGTCAGGCAGATTAGAAGGTTGTTGGATTTGTGAGATCTGAAACTATAAAGACATATAACTAATAAAATGCTTTGTATATTAGAAAGAAATCAGTAATAGGAATATGAGAGAAGGGTATAGGGTATTTTGTCAAAGAAATCAGTAAAACGGTTATAACTGAGGATTGGAGTTGCTTAGCCTTTCTGAATTAACTCTGGTATTACTGTCTCCTTTGCGTGTGAGTGATCTCTTCAATGGCAGGTTGTAAGTGATTGGTGCCTTTATTGAGAGGTCGTCAATACTCCTCTTGATCTGAACCCCAGGGTTAGTGTGGATCTATCTCTGCTTGAGGGTAAAGTGCATATAGTCCATTCTCCTTAATGATCCTACTCAAAATGCCACAGACAAGGTCGAATCTTTTGAATCAGAGAATGCTGTATCATTGGGTTCTAGCCTCTACCACAGAGACCCTAATTTCCCCGAAATTGGCTGAACTGGTGTCCCGAGAAGTCCCCAACAAAGTCGTGGATTAGTTGTCTGAGAGATGTATGATTCAAGCTGGTGGTGCGTGCTTTCCACTGAAGTATTCACACAAACCCAAGTAGACGCGGGTGTTTGTCAGGCACGTTTGTCTTAATGTGATGAATAGAGCTGATTGTCACTAATCATCCTATCCACCACGTTGAAGTGCGAATATACATCTTAGAATTAATCAAACACGGATCGAAGAAGAAACAGTAATACTTTTATTAATTCATAGGACTCAACAAGGCTCCTCCCCTCAACCTAGGAGGTTTAGAAACTCATACTGATGTAAAATACAATGGTAAAATTCGAATGGTGTGTAAAAAAGTCTCAATGATTATGTAAAATAACTTTTAAATACTAAACTAATGACTAGTAAGAGTAAAACAGTCTTTTTAGTGCTAAAATCCACTTCTGGGGCCCACTTGGTGAGTGTTTAGACTGAGCTTTGATGAGATCCATGTACTATGAGGTCTTTTGGGTGTGAAACACTGGCTAGGGGTCCTCTCTGGGCGTTTGGACACTAGGCTCTGCTCCTTGGGCGCTGGACTCCAAAAAGGGGGCAGGAAGCTGGCGTTGGACGCCAGTTTTGGGCCTCTTAATCCGAAGCAAAGTATAGACCATTATATATTGCTGGAAAGCTCTGGAAGTCCATTTTCTATAGACATTGAGAATTCTCCATTTGAACTTCTGTAGCTCTAGAAAATCTCTTCCGAGTGCAAGGAGGTCAAATCTAGACAGCATCTGTAGTGCTTTCTCTGTTTCTGAATCAGACTTCTGCTCCAGCTCCTCAAATTCAGCCAGAAAATACCTGAAATGGTACAAAAACACACAAACTCAAAGTAGAATCTAAAAATGTGAATTTAACGCTAAAACCTATAAAAACTTAATAAAATCTAAACAAAATATATTAAAACCTATATGAAAACTATGCCAAAAAGCGTATAAAATATCTGCTCATCAGTGACTTAGGAAGGGATGGTCCCAATGATCTTGAAAATTTGAATCCCTTGTGCTCTTCTTTGACTACCTCCACCTCTTGGTAAGCTTCTTCAATTTCAATTCCTTGCTCACCAACTTCTTCTATACATTCCTCATTGTTCAAGTCATGTGTTGGAGGTTGCGCATTATCTTCCTCAACATCAAATTCAAGCTCATTGGAAGAAGGTTCAACAACATTACTTGATGTGGAAGTGTTCTCAAGCTTGAAATCCACCTCCTGTTCAACTTCACCTAGGTCTTCAACCACTTCTTCTTCATCAACAATTTCCATCATTTCCACTTGTTACACAACACACTCCATTTCCTTGTTCTCATGTTGAGATTCTAAAATCTCCTTCATGCTCCTCTCTTCGGTTGATTTTTCACATTCATCCGTGGAATTGCTTTGCTTGTTGCATGAGTCCCATGAGTGTAAGGTGGCTTTAATCATGGCAAGGTTAGCCATGATATCTTCATGCCTCTTTTGGGCTTCCTCTTGCTCCTTTTGACGGATGATTGCTTGAAACCGATCTATTGCTTCCTCGAGATGATCCATTGACTCTTGTTTCACTTGGCTAACATAGGTAGGATCATATTACTCTTGGATGGATGGATATGGATATTCTTCCATAGAGGGTTGTGGTGAAAAGGGGAATTCATCTTGTGGTTGGAAATTTTCATACATGTGAGGTGGTTCATCTTGATAGTGGCATGGAGGTGGTGATTCTTGAGGGTATTGGTGGTGGAATTGTTGTGGTTCTATGTGTGGTGTATGGCTCATATGGTTGTTGGTATGGTGGATATAGATTGGGATCATATGGAGGTGTTTGGTGATATGGTGCTTGTGAGTATAATGGTTGATGGCTATATTGTGGAGGGGGTTCATAGGCATATGGTGGTGGATGTTGATAATCACAAGGGGGTCCACCATAGCCATTTGATTGGTATGCATCTTGGAATGTCTCTTGCTCATAGCACATTTGGGAAGGTTGTTGCCAAGAAGGTTGATCAAATCCTTGAGGCTCCTCCCATTTTTGATTGTTCCATCCTTGATGCATGTTGTCATTGTAATTTCCTTCTCCTACAACATAGTTGTAAGCACACTCATAGCTAAAAGGGTGAGAATTCATAGGGAAAAGAGGAAATCAAAACAAAGAATATCAAAAAGGAAAGAAAAGCAAACACCTAACTACTAGCAAAACCAAGAAATAAAAAAAGAAAGACATTCACAATATGAACATATTCACAATAGCCAATAATATAACACCGTTACAATTCCCCGGCAACGGTGCCAAAAACTTGATGTGAGATTTATCGTTGGTCTATAATAATCCTCAATCAAACTTTTAATATGTTTGTCACAAGTACAAACCCCAATAAAAATAAACCAAAATATTTAAACCTCGGGTCGTCTCACAAGGAATTGCAATGAAGTAATGAGTTATTGGCTATGAAGGGGCAATGGGGGTTTGATTTGGTAATTGACAAGAAAAGTAAATAACAAGAAAGTAAATGAAAATTAACTAATAAAGGAATGGAAAAGAACTCTTGGCTAAGGCATGGAACTTGAGATCACATCCTTGTCTACAAACCATGTATTGACAATTATGAGGGACCAACCCATCAAGTCTACTTCTATGCTTGAAGTAAGTCAAATAGGCTTGATCAACATCAATCCATAAGTCCCAACCTAGCTACTAATTGACTTAGTAGTAGGCTAGTGTTAATGGGTATCAAATTGACCACTAAGGGTTCTCAAACCACCAATTCAATATGACTCAAGGTCACTCAATTCCCTTAGCCTAGGCCAAGAGTATATAAAAATACTCTATAACTAGTGAAAATATTTTATCAAACACCTAGAGTGCAATAAAGGTAAACATCATAAATTGCAAGAATTAATAAAAACTATAACTAACATAAGCAAGAAATCAACAATAGCAACTAAGATAAACATAAAAAGACATGGAAACATAAATTTTCATTAAAAGGGAATTAAAATCTACAAGTGTTCATGAACATAAAAGCAACAAAATAAAGGAAATGACAAGTAAAACTAGAAGAGCAATGATGTAATAACAAGAAATTAAAAGGGAACACTAAATCAAAAAAAGAATTAAAAGTTGGATCTAAGAAAATTTAACCTAAACTATCCTAAATTCTAGAGAGAAGGGAGAGCTTCTCTCTCTAGAATTCTAACCTAAAATATGATGAAACTAAACTATGACTACTCCTCCCATTCTCTTCCAATTTCTAGGTTCAAAAGCAATAGAAATGAGTTGGATTTGGGCCTCCTTGAGCTCAGAAATCGCCCCCAGCATGTTGCATTTAGTGAGGTCACGTGCTACTTGTCACGCATACGCATGGGTCACGCGTGCGCGTCACTGGCAACTTTCCTTATCACACGTACGCGTCGGTCATGGGTACGTGTCGCCTTGACGATTCCTTTCCACGGGCACACGTGGGCCACGTACACGCCTCACTGGCAGAGTACCAAAATCCCATTTCTTCATGAATTCTCCATTTTTACATGCTTTTTCTTCATTCCTTCAACCTAATATTTGCCTTCTAATCCTGAAATCACTTAACAAACATATCAAGGCATCGAATGGAATTAAAGTGAATTAAATTTAGCAATTTTAAGGCCTAAAAAGCATGTTTTCACTCTTAAGCATAAATTAGGAGAAATTCACAAAACCATGCTATTTCATTGAATAAATGTGAGATAAGTTGATAAAATCCCCTGAATTTAACACAAGATAAACCACAAAATTGGAGTTTATCAATCACCCAACACAAAATGTTTTAGCAGCCTGTGGGTTTGATATGAAATTCACTTATGTGTTATCCGGTTGGGAAGGAACTGCCTCTGACTCAAGAATTTTGAAAGATACTTTAAGTAGGGAATATCCACTTCGAATTCCCAAAGGCTTGTGATAATGTAATTTATAAAATCATCCACTTAAATTTATAGTCGTAGTGTGTTATACTTTAATTTTTGTATGCAACTGTTGTAGGAAAATTTTATCTAGGCGATGCTGGATTCATGCTGAAGCCTGGGATACTTACACCATACAGAGGTGTTCGGTATCACCTGAAAGAGTATTCTGTACGTAAGCTACAAAATCCTAAAGAACTATTCAACCACCGGCATTCTTCATTAAGAAATGTCATTGAAAGAAGTTTTGGAGTTCTAAAGAAAAGATTCCCAATTATAGCTGGCGACACTGAACCTCATTATTCATTTGGAACTATGAGAGACATTTTTTTGACATGTTGTATACTGCATAACTTTTTTATGGGTGTTGATGTTGATCAATCTATAATTGATGATGTTGACCGAGAATTGCTACAAGAACGCAATATAGATAGATCACAATCAAATCAACAACGTGATCAGGAATATAGGCATGCAGCATTGTTACGAGATAACATTGCAGCTGAAATGTGGAATGTGTATCAAACATTATGAGTGATTATACCTTTGATATATTTAAATATGTATATATATGTGTAGTTTATCATCAAAATTGTTTAATTGGATATTTTAAGAAAATGTTACAGGTTAAATAATGCCAAATAAAGGAAATAAAACAACAGAAGCAACTCAACCTTCTAAAGACAACTTAAAATGGTCTGATGATATGGATGAAGCTCTGTTGAATGCGTTAGCAGAAGAAGCATTGAAAGGTAATAGACACAATGGCTCGTGGATAACTGAAGCATATGCCAATGTTGTGAAGACTTTGTGTATAGCAATAGGCCCGCACATAACGAAGAACCACATCAAGAATAGAATGAAGACACTGAAAGATCATTTTTGCTGAGGCATATGACTTATTTCATCACTTAAGTGGATTTGCATGGAATCCTGTAACTAGAAAATTTGAAGCTGAAGAAGAAGTGCGGCAAGAATTTATTAAGGTATCTTATACTTTTTTATTACTTATACCAATGATGAAGTGAGTCACAAAATAATTTTAACATTTCTTTATGCAGGAAAAACCACATGCAAAAAAATGGAAAAAAATGCAAATTAAGCATTATGATACTTTGAAGGAGTTGTTCGGAGCTGATAGAGCAACTGGTAAAGGGGCTGCTACTTCACAAGAAAGGATTCAACAACTTGATAGAGATCCTATTGACTTGAATGATTCATTTGAAAATATTGGATTTTCTGACATAGATGTTAATATGGGACATGATATCCCAACATTTTCTGCTAATTTAGATTTACCAAGTGCTCCTCATAGTCAGTCAAATCAATTAGGAGGGACTTCAACTTCAAGAGGTACAAAACATAAGTCTCATATGAATGATTTTTTGGAGGCACAATATGAGAAAGTTGCTTTGGGAATTACTACCATGATCGATGCTGTAGAAGAGGGTAGTTATCTGTCTAGCAAGATACATGATGTGGCTCAGAGGCAGGTTGAATCAATTGAGAGACAAGCTTCTGTGGCTGAGAGGTAAGTTTCGATCGCCGAAAAACAAGTCTCATTAATTGAAAGATAAGTTGCGATTACTGAAAAAGGATTAGCTATTATGCAACAAAGTAGGTCTCGCCTTTACAGTGAATCAGATGTATGGGATATGTTGACTGAATTGGGTCTAGTAGGTTCATATTGGATGCAATGTTATCAGTTTTTATATGAAAATGAGTAGAAAAAGTGCCAAATTTTTGGGATCCCACCTAAAATGCGACTGGATGTTCTTTTTCATTTCATGACTGCTGTTGGTGTTCACTTAGGAGATATGGTACTTCCAGAAAACATTCACTATTGTAAGTATAATTTTTATACGCGCTTAATTTCTGGTTAATTTGAGGTTATTGCTTTTAACAATTGATTATGTGTTTCTCATTGTCGTAAAGTATGAGTATATTTTCATGTATTTGAACAAGATATCATTTTTTGTTTTATTTATGTTAACACATGGTTGGAAATCACTTTTTGCTGATACTTTGAGATTGATTGGTTGTTTGAATAGAAAGATATCGATAAATTAGTTTATCATGATCAACTCTGAGCTTTGTGTTAATTTATCTTTGTTGTATATGCTTGTGCAGGAATCATAATACTTGAAATTATTTTGGGAACAACGAGTACACTGCTTAGTACAAGTAGAAATCGATCGTGTTTTGATATCTTTAACTAATGAAAACTTTCTTTTTTTGAAATAGATGTGTACGAATGGCTCAAGCCATGTAGAATTAATTTTTTGGAAGTAAGCGTGTGCTGATGACTCTGACCATGAAGAATTATCCCTTTTGAAAGTACTGTATGGTGATAAAATAGTACTCTCCTGAAGTCCTGATCATTGTTACGCTTTTGCCATTTTGTTATATGTTTATAAAAATTGTATATGATTTTTTCGTACGAATGCTACCCACTTATGATAATATTTTATTTTGTAAATACAATTTAGTGAAATTGTTTCTTAAATATGATTAAGGAGATTAATGATATAACTTATGAGTAATTTTTATTATGTTTTTATGAAATTATTTATTTGTAAATATTTAAAAGATAATGATATATTTTTTTATGACATTTAAAAGACAATAGAAAAGGATAAATTCAAAAAAATCTTTATTGTTAACAAAGATAATACATTAAAATTTTGAAATACAATTTGGATCACTTTTTTT
>NC_029794.2:45785608-45799363 GCF_000816755.2 Arachis ipaensis
ACTTTTTTTATTAGAAAAATAATTTAAATACATTAGTATATTATAATTTATATATAAAATAGGTAAGGGTATTAATGTAATTTCAATTGGTTATGATTTTCTCTCTTCTTACTTTTCTTTCCATTCATTTTCTCTTCATCCAAACAACATAAAAAAAATCAACTTTTCTTTTCATTTTCTTTCCTCTCATTTTCTTTCCTCCCATTTTCTCTCCTTTCATTTTCTATCTTGCATCCAAACAAAGTGTGTGTGTGTGTGTGTTGCGAAGGTTGAGAAAGAAGGTGTCTGCTGATGGGGGGATGGGGGTGGCGGCTAATGGGTTTGGGTTAGGGTTTGAGTTGTGTTGGTAAATTAGGGTTTTGGGTTGTCTAGTAATTTTAATAAAATTAAAATTGATTTAATTAGCTTTAATAAAATAATTTCTGAAATTAAAATCTTTAATGAATAAATAAACTAAAATTGACTCATAATAATATTTTCCAAAAGTTCTGAGTGTAACAACCCAGTTTTCGAGTACACAAGATCTTTTTTGAAGATACAGAGTTTTCTGGAAGATCAATGAAGGGAACATCTCTGACATATCATCAAGCACCTCAATCTATATCATCATTATGTCATCAATAAGCAAGAACCTCTTTTGAGATACGTTTGATGACATAGTCGCGGAGAACCTAGTTTTCGAACCATATCAGTTAGGAGCTTTTGATTCTGGTTTTCGTAATAGTCTCAATTTGACGAACCGAACTCGATTCATGAGAGACATGAGATAATAGTATAATATTATCATTATATTAGTGTTAGAAGCTACTTGAATGATATTATAATATTACCTGGTCTGTTTTTAACTAAAAACAGGGAATCGATTTAACCGGGTTCACAGTTTACTGGTGCAGCTTAGTGTAACACCCTCGCTATCCGAATGTCACGCTTCCAGCTGCGCCACTCTGATAGCTTGGGCATTACGACAACTCTAAACATATTTAATACTAAAATAGGAGACTGTTTGAAACTCAAAACCGCATGACCTTTCAAAAGCACTTTTTCGTCGAAACATAAACATACAAACCAGATACAATACCTTAGGATATATATCTATATACATAACACTAGCTTACAAACATACATATCACAATTTTTTATTCCTCTTACAAACTTAATAAAGACAAATGCGAGGGAAAATAATAGCTAAGATAATACAAAAATACCGAATAAACATAACCTTTCTGAAGCTCCGTCATCCATATCCTGAAAGGGAATAACCTGTAGGGGAGTGAGAACGTCGTCCTCAGTTGATTTCACTATAGGATTACAAAAATTGCTATAACAAGATACGTAAAATAAAAATTATTCTTAGAGTACTTTGATCATTGCTCGTCTCATAAGTCTTTCCAAAAACCTTGGGTACACATTCGAAATCCAAAAAATTCCTTTTTGAAGACTTGGTAAATTTCTCAAATAATTTAAAACAAAACCTTTTTGTTTTCTTGTAAAATCTAAAAAGTTTTTCTTAGACAGTATGAATGACCATGTCCCAAACATAGGTTCAATTAAGTCTATGCTGTAAGAGTTTGATTTTTCATACTTTTCTAGACCACAACCATGAAAGCAGTTACTTTATACAAAACTAGAACTCAATATACCAATCACGGCCTCAAGCCCATCCAATCCAACACGGCCCCCGGCCCAAACAACTCAATCATCAACCAATTCATCACAAACCAACCAATCAAACACAATCACAAATAATGTATTTCAAACACAATCAATAGCAATTACAACAAATATAGCAGTTAGCAATTAACATTAGTATTCACATAGGCAAACCAATTACAATATGCACACCCAAACAATGTCACATAAATACAAATGATGAATGTCTGCCCTACTGGCTGTGATATCACATTGTCGATTCAACTGCCAACCTGACACATCTCCATGGAGATGTTGCCCTTCAGAATCATGGTGTAGGAACCCCCGAGATATAGTGCTCGGATCACTATCCAGGGTTTTGCGCCTGTACGCTCTGATGATCCGAAGGGATACGAGAGGGATCTATTGCCACCGACCTCACATCTAAGCACAAACGGGATGAACCACCGCCCTCACGCCGCCGCCAATACCTCGACAGGCGGGATCCAACCAGCCCCTGCCGGGCGTATAGCGTCTCATAATCTCAATATAAAACAGTAGTCCAGTGGTTTTTCAGAAACATTTTCAACACATCAATCAGGCTCAATATCTTACTTCAAAATCATTCTTGGCCCATTTACTTTTAAATAACAACTGTATTCAATTCACATCTTGCCAAGAATCACTTTTCAAAACGGAGCCAGTTTCCACATCTTTCCAACACTTCCAAACAATCTCAAAACCATGCCAAATTCAAAATTATCTTTCGAAAGACTCAAAATCATTCATTTCTAAATCAGGATTTTGGTCATAAAATTCCTCAGTAGAGTCTCAAGACTTCAGAGGAGAAAAACCTAACTCATTTCTTAAATTCATTGAAAACCTCCGAAACCTTTTTTTTTTACCAAAGATATGAGACTCGAACCCGCAACCTCTTAATTGAGTATGGGGAGACTATGCCATTTGAGCTATTACTCATTGGCGAAAACCTCCGAAACCTTAACTTCTTGATTTAAATAAATAAAATTATATTTAAACCAAAACTAAGTCATGTGTCCAAATATTCTGAACCAATTTCAAAACCAACTTACTTAGACCAAAACCAAGTCATTTAAACCGAAAACCAATTTCAATTTCATTCTTAAATCTGTTTCCAAAGGCTCGGGAATTGTATCAGTTTTACTAAGTCAAAGTTCTAGTTAATACTTCAAACTTTTCCCAAAATGTCGTAAAGTGATAGATTAATTGAAAACCAGGTTTCTTTTAAATCCATTAAAACCCCTCAAAATCGGTTTACTTAAATCAAATTCCAAAACATAAAAATTTTCATATTTAAATTGATTTTTAAGGCATAATTCCTTTCTTAATAATTACATCCAAAATATTAAAATTTTATTAATAAGGCAAGTTCAAACATAATTTATTTATCAAACATTTAATTCAAAACATAATTCATTATTTTTAAAATAACGTTCCAATCAAAATCTCAGATTTTATAGAAATTTCGACAACATCTCCCCTAAAACTTGGACTTTACCACCCTTTTCGGGTCCCAACCAAACCAATCCTCAACTCTTTTTACAAGGGATTCAAGACCAAATCAATTTCCACTAAGAGAAATTCAGACTTTTATTACTAAAATCTTTTCAATTCAAAACAACCAAAAACCTCTATTTTGAACAAAATCATACATTATTTCAATCAAACCAGCAATCATATTCATCCAATACAAATCAGACAATTCATAAGATTTACATAATCACCAAAAATGCATTTAGCACATCATATCTATTTATAACAACTCCAATTTAAAATAAATTAGTTTGTATAAAAAGCCCCTACCTCGACTCGTCGAAACCATAACCCAAATGCGTCATAGGAACCTTCTCTCTCAACCCGAAATCACCGGCAATCAAAACCTCGGCTCGCTTCTCTCTCAACCCGAAATCACCGGCAATCAAACCCTCGGCTCTGCTTGTTCTCTCAAAAGCAGAAACATCTACAAGCGGCACAAGCAAATTGGATTTTAACTCCTAAAACCATTAACATCGCAAATACTTTATTACACCGAACAGAACATTAACGTAGGGCTTTCGAAAATCGAAATACTCACTGAATTAACAAAACGAACAGCCGCAGCTCCATATCAACCCGGCAGCGGCTCCGTCAGTGGCCAGAAGCTCCAGTGGCTCAGCAACAAACCTCAATTTTTGACATGAAACCCCATAAAATTAAACTTACAACATATATTCATCCGAATCCTTAACCGCAGGTAATTAGAATGATTACTATTTGAGTTTCAGAGCGCAAGAGGCTTACTGTGATGAAAAGGAATGGCAGAATAGAGCAGCAGCTCCGGCGGCAACCTCCTGCAGCAACCACACCATTTCCCGGCAACCAGAGGCACAGCAGCGCAGCCTCCAGCAACGGTAGTGGCAGACAGCAGCATTTTTCTTCCTCTGTGAACCCTTGAGTCGCAGATCCTTGGACGGCGACGCAGCAATGAGAGACCCGGCGGCGGCGGTGCTTCAGCTCAACCACGGTGACGCGAACGGCAACTCGAACAGCCGCCTCCTTCCTTGCGCCACACCACCTCTGCCGCTGTCAGTCCCAGCATCGTTCTCCCTCCTCCTTCGAGTTCGACGGTAATGAACCCACGGCGGCACTGTGCTTCCTCCACCAGTGCGGGCTCGACGGTGGCGAAGCAGTGAGGACGACGGAGCTGGCGTCGAGTCCCTCTCTGCGCGACGCTGACAGTATGGCTTCTCCCTTTCTTCGACTCGGACCTGACGGCGGGCTCCAAGGCGGTGCGATGCGGTGGCTGCGGTGAAGCCCTGCACACCGGCGAAATCTCTTTCCTCTCCTACCCCCTCTTCTCTTCTCTGATTTGTTCCTCGCTCATTCACTCTCCCCTGAGCAACACGGCGGCGCGGAGGCAATGACGCCCGCCGGCGCCGTCCTTCCTCACCTCACTCTTCTCCATTCGGCGGCCCTTTCCCAGTTTACCCCTCTCCTTCTTCTTTTCTTTCTTTCATAAAAGAGGAACCTGGAGTGCGTTGCTGCTGAGAGCAAGAAAGGGTTGGGGTGTGGCTGAAAGGGAACCGGGTCATTGGGTTAGGGTTTAATTTTCAAAAATTAGGATTAGGGGCATTTTAGTAATTTCAAATAAAATGGGGATAATATAATAATTAGAAATGAATTTTAACCCAATAATAATAATGTATAAAAATACTATTTGCTCATCAATTTCACAAATTATTTTCAACAAAATGTCTAAATCAAATAATTAGAAATAATATACTTATTTTTCTCATTTTCTAAAATAGCAGTAATAATATTTAAAATATTACTTATTTAATCCAAATCATATAAAATTTTTATTATTTTACAACTACCAACTTTATAATTCAAATATAGAAAATAATCCAATAATTGTAAAATTGGATAATAAATCCTAATTTATTTCAAATTCAATTAATCAAAACTTGCTTCAATTTTCTTTAATAAAGAAATTTCTGAAATTAAAGCTACAAAAATACTGAATTTTTGAAATTAGCTCATAATAGTCCTTTTTCAGAAGTTATGGGTCTTACATTCTACCCACCTTATAAAAATTTTCGTCCTTGAAAATTGATACAAAACGAAAGAAACTTCATAACAGTTCACTCTTGAACACATTTAAGGAAAAAGCAAAAATACCTTAACATATAAAGATATATACGATTTTCAAATACTTGGGTTGTCGTACGCATAAAAATACAAAGGTAGGAGTGTGATTGCAAGGAAAGCGTTACAAGATAGGCTTAATGTAAAAGATGACACGGTTCAAACATGTGATAGTAAGGCAAGGCATCGAAGGCTATAAAACACGATGGGGTTAAAATGAAGTGCTTAACATTCGCACACTAATCTCGTATCATCCTCAAAGTTTCAACTTTCCAACTCCATCAAACACTTTACAACCCCATAGCCGATCATAAGAACACCCACAAGCTCGTTTGTAAGGAACAAAACACCCACAACTCATAACGTGGTACACATACCGCTTCACCTTCCATATACACATATCACGTCTTAAAGAACTAACGTGTCACATTACTACTTCTACAGATCACACGTGACATCAACACAATTCTCGAGTCTACTCAGAAGGATACAAGATTCTAGCAAGGAGAAACAATGTCAAGGATAATGCTCATAGATTTGAGGGAATGCAGCCAATTCCAGGTAAACAAGGATGCTCAAGCTATGAAGTTTACTAGAAATAAATCAATTGACAACTTCAAAGATAAGCCTTAGATCAAAGAAATCCAATAGTATCAATAAGAAGAAAATTGGCACATTAGTTTGAACAATTCAAGCTGAGTCGAAGAGGTATGATGTTTACAGAAAAGAATATCTCAAACCCAAGACAAAGCTCATAGAATTCAAGAGCACGATTAAAATACTTCCGATTACATTGTTCATAAAAGAATCGAAAAGTTGCGAAAAATCACTTCGCAGTCTAAAGCAAAAGTTAAACAACAAACATTCTTCAAGAGAGTAACAGAAGCATAAACGTGGCTTTGCTTCAATACAATTTCATATTGAAATAGATTACATAGAGTTTTAAAAATAAAATGCACACAAGTTTGGCCCAAAGATAAATTATTTTCTCAAATATTTTAGAAAGATAGTTAGGTGCACAACCTAACCAAAAGCAATCATAAAAATCAAGGTTTGTATTCAAACAAGCGTGTATAAAAATTATAGCAAGGACGAAAGAGAAAGTTAAACTCTATTTAGAAAAGAAAATCCGAGGTAAAAATTTGCTTATAAATTGGTAAAAAAAATAAGTGGTGCATTACAAATGAACAAGTTTCCACTAAACAAGGAAGCTTTTCAAAACTTCATTTAAAATAGCGGATGCCAACTTTAAATTAACTTTGTCAAAATTGAACAATGGTCTCAATCTCAATCAAGCAATAGAAAATAAATTCTGCTTAGAATTTCTTCAAAGAGAATTCAAAACTTCTTTAAACAAAGTTTGAAACAAGACATCAAAAGTATAGTTGAAATCACCATTTCAGAAGGATATTCAAGGAGATTAGGATGTACTTAAAAAGGAATCAAGCCATACAAGAAAGGATCTTAAAGCAAAGTAGTTCAAACAAGATCCACTAGGTATGAGACATCAAACAAGCTTTCAATTGATCCAAAAGAATGCAAAAGTCATAGGAAAAGACAACTCAATTATTAGTAATTTTTCAAGGATAAATCTTTGACTAAGAACTCTGGTAGAGACAATAAGAGGATAAACGATGCACTAATTTTAAACGAATCAAACTGACTCACATGGGAATGAGATTCACAAAAAAAAGGAAACTAAGATCAATGGTAATGTTTCACAAGATGTAAAGGATTAGTCAAAAAACAAAGTCAAGTATGACATTCATGGATATGGAAGGCTTAATAGAGAATGAGTCCGTTCATAAGAAGAAAGCTACGAGTCCAACATTTTTAAAAGAATCACAACGGCATAAACAACGTAGTATCAATGAAAGTCAACCGGAATAAAAGTGAAAATTCCTTTCTCCCCAGAATTTTTTGAAAAAATGCCTAAATACATAATCAAATGAAGATGTGCATTGGAATTATAGTAAAATTACTAGAAAGCCAATTGTATTTAAAGTAAATGCAATTCCACAAACCAGTAAAAGTATGAGCGAGGTATTAGAAATAAATAGTTGTTAAACTGTATAATAACTCTTCAAAGTTTCACATATAGATAAGTATACATGTAGTCAACAGCAATTTTCATAAAAATCTCAAAATTGGCTATAATCACTGTCAAATAAGAGAAAAACTGAGTCACCAATTTCTCTAAGAATGGACTCGGAATCCGGAGTTAAAAGGTACAGCGCATCAAGACAGTTCAAAAGGTATATCAAAGCACACATGAATCAAGGAGAAGAATTTAAACAGAGAAAGATAGATACGACAAGGATGTCAAACAAGCATATGCAATTAGAATCAACAAGAATGCATATGAATAGAGGAATAGAGTTGAAACACCAAATTACTGTTCAAGAGAGTAGCAAACAAGAACTTCAAGTCAGGCTATGAAAGAACAAGTCGACTCGAACAGAATTTAAGACACATAACTGAATAGCCTCGAGAAATAGTTTCCAACGTTCCCAAAACCCGCAATTCGCTTTACTCAAAACTTGTATATCATCTATGATAACCCATTAGTGCTCTCATATACATAATTCGCTAGTATTAAGCCGGCCAAACTTAATATCAGGAATTATGCAATGCAAGACTAATGGCATTAATCAATAGATCGTCATGTGCATAAAGCTCTAATTCTCGTCATTCGACAAGACCTAGTACATGACAAACACTCAGAGTATGCAATTGAAGCATAGTCGGTCCGTTCCTCAGGCTCTACAAGAAAGACCGCTCTGATACCACAAAGGTAACACCCTCGCTATCCGAATGTCACGCTTCCGGCTGCGCCACTCTGATAGCTTGGGCATTACGACAACTCTAAACATATTTAATACTAAAATAAGAGCCTGTTTAAAACTCAAAACCGAGTGACCTTTCAAAAGAACTTTTTCGTCGAAACATAAACATACATAAACATACAAACCAGATACAATACCTTAGGATATATATTTGTATACATAACACTAGCTTACAAACATACATATCACAATTTTCGATCCCTCTTACAAACTTAATAAAGACAAAGGCGAGGGAAAATAATAGCTAAGATAATACAAAAATACCGAATAAACAGAAAATAAACATAACTCTTCTGAAGCTCCGTCATCCATATCGTGAAAGGGAATAACCTGTAGGGGAGTGAGAACGTCGTCCTCGCTTGTTCTCACTATAGGATTACAAAAATTGCTATAACAAGATACGTAAAATAAAAATTATTCTTAGAGTATAGTGATCATTGCTCATCTCATGAGTCTTTCCAAAAACCTTGGGTACACATTCGAAATCTAGAAAATTCCTTTTTGAAGACTTGGTAAATTTATCAAATAATTTAAAACAAAACATTTTTCCTTTCTTGTAAAATTTGAAAAGTTTTTCCTAGACAGTATGAGTGACCAACATGTCCCAAACATAGGTTCAATTAAGTCTATGCTGTAAGAGTTTGATTTTTCATACTTTTCTATACCACAACCATGAAAGCAGTTACCTACGCGGTATAATTGACCATCCCGTTCCAAGCATAGGTTCATTAAGTCTATGCTGAACCAGTCAGATACTTTATACAAAACTAGAACTCAATATACCAATCACGGCCTCAAGCCCATCCAATCCAACACGGCCCCCGGCCCCCGGCCCAAACAACTCAATCATCAACCAATTCATCACAAACCAACCAATCAAACACAATCACAAATAATGTAGTTCAAACACAATCAATAGTAATTACAACAAATATAGTAGTTAGCAATTAACATAAGTATTCACATAGGCAAACCAATTACAATATGCCCACCCAAACAATGTCACATAAATGAAAATGATGAATGTCTGCCCTACTGGCTGTGATATCACATTGTCGATTCAACTGCCAACCCGACACATCTCCATGGAGATGTTGTCCTTTGGAATCATGGTGTGGGAACCCCCGAGATATAGTGCTCGGATCACTATCCAGGGTTTTGTGCCTGTATGCTCTGATGATTCGAAGGGATGCGAGCGGAATCTATTGCCACCGACCTCACATCTAAGTGCAAGCGAGACGAACCACCGCCCTTTCGCCGCCGTCGCTACCTCGACAGGTGGGATCCAACCACAGCCCCTGCCGGGCGCATAGCGTCTCATAATCTCAATATAAAACAGTAGTCCAGTGGTTTTTCAGAAACATTTTCAACACATCAATCAGGCTCAATATCTTACTTCAAAATCATTATTGGCCCATTTACTTTTAAATAACAAATGTATTCAATTCACATCTTGCCAAGAATCACTTTTCAAAACGGAACCAGTTTCCACGTATTTCCAACACTTCCAAACAATCTCAAAACCATGCCAAATTCAAAATCATCTTTCGAAAGACTCAAAATCATTCATTTCTAAATCAGGATTTTGGTCATAAAATTCCTCAGCAGAGTCTCAAGACTTCAGGGAAGAATAACCTAACTCATTTCTTAAATTCATTGAAAGCCTCTGAAACCTTAACTTCTTGATTTAAATAAATAAAATTGAATTTAAACCAAAACCAAGTCATGTCTCCAAATATTCCGAACCAATTTTAAAACCAACTTACTTAGACCAAAACCAAATCATTTAAACCGAAAACCAATTTCAATTTCATTCTTAAATCTATTTCCAAAGGCTCAGGAATTGTATTAGTTTTACTAAGTCAAAGTTCTAGTTAATACTTCAAACTTTTCCCAAAATGTCGTAAAGTAAAATAGATTAATTAAAAACCAGGTTTCTTTTAAATCCATTAAAACCCCTCCAAATCTGTTTACTTAAAGCAAATTCCAAAACATAAAAATTTTCATATTTAAATTGATTTTTAAGGCATAATTCCTTTCTTAATAATTACATCCAAAATATAAAAATTTTCTTAATAAGGCAAGTGATGCCAGGGCATCTTGACTAGTTTCACAAGCCATTTTTAGTTTGTTTTAGAGTAGTTTCATGAATTTCTTAGGCAATAAGTAAGTATTTGGATGAGAAATTCATGCTTGTCTTAATTAAATCAAACATTGTTAATTTTTTGCATTTTCATGAGATTTATGCAAGAATTGATTGCTATTATGAAAGATGCAAAATCTTGTGATTATGCCAAGGCTTTGATGAATTTGTTTGGTTGATGATAGGAAGAAAGAAGCCGAAAAAGAGCAAGGAAGAAGAGAAAGAGAGGCCAAGTTGGAGCCAACGTTGGCCCATCAACATTGAAGGCAACGTTCTTGAAGAAGAAAACATGGGGGAAACGTTGGAGGGAACGTTGGTGAACCAACGTTTAGGGTGGAATGGCAAAATTGACCATCCAAGCGTACGCGTTGGTCACACGTATGCGTCACCAAACGAACGTTGGAGGTCCAACGTTGCCTCAAACATTGCCTCCAACGTCTGCGATGAGAAGCCCAGAATTTGGAATTGAGAAACTTGAATCGACGCGTGGAAGGGAAAAAAGGCAATGCACGCATAAGCGTGGTGTACGCGCACGCGTGAATGAGCAAAAACACAGCCTTCACGCATACGCGTAGTGCACGCGTACGCGTGGGTAGAAGAACGTTGTTACGTTAACGTTGAGTCAAACGCCAATGACAGCACCAGAACCCAAATTTTTAAAGGGACGTTTGACTCAATGTTTGTCCAAAAACGTTGACTCTAACTTTAATATCAGAAAGGCACAATTGACACACCCTTCTCCTCAATTGCATTTGGCGCCAATCCAATCAATCCCTGCTTGAATCAAGGCCGAGGCCCAAATCCAAGTACCAGAGCCAACTGAAGTTGGTTATAAATAGAAGAATTGTTGAAGATTTGAGAGCTTCTTGGAGGCCTTGGGGGGGCTCTGGGAGTTCAATTCCCTAATTTTATTTTTTTGCACTTTTCTTTTAGTTTCTGTTTTCTGCATTTTTCTTTCTTTGTAATTTGAATTGAGCTATGGCCAACTAAACCCCTTTCATTGGGTTAGGGAGCTCTATCGTAATTCAATGGATCAAAGTTAGTTTTCATCTTCTTCTTCTTTCTTTTCTCTTGATTTTTGTTAGAAAGCTTTTGATCTTAATTCAATTGGATAGTTGTCTTGACAAAGAAGCTATCCATAATTGGAATTCTTTGGATCCTTGAGAGAGGGATGAAGAATTCATGCTAGAATTGCTTTCTCACATTGGATTAGATTGGGGGTTGGATGGATATAGTGACATGTAATCCTACCAATACTTTGATCTATGAATTTGTGTAGTATAATCAGTGACCGAACTTTAACTCTTTCCATGAGCAATTAAATCAAGACATTGGGTAATTGTTCGTGCTTAGAGAGATTTGTGAGCCAAGACATTGGGATCCAATCATCTAAGATTGCCAAGCAATGTCAATGAATGCATTGATTGAGGAAGAGATGAAAATAATTTGATCCGGAGAGTTCAATATCTCCCAAAACCCAATGAATCCCCTACTCTGATCTTACCCATTCTGTTTATATTCTGCTCCTTTGATTTCATGATAATTCCCCATTCCCATTTAATTTCTAGCAATTTAAGCTTCTGTCATTTAATTTTCCCGTAATTTAATTTTTGTCATTTAATTTCTTGCAATTTAAGTTTCCCGCCAAATTTACTTTCTGCAATTCTCAACCAAATCTGATTTCGCTCAACTAGCATAATTCACCAATTAACATTGATCAACCAACCAATCCCTGTGGGATTTGACCTTAATCTATAGTGAGTTTTTACTTGACGACAATCCGGTACACTTGCCGGTAGAAAATTGTTGAGAGACAATTTCCAAGCGTATCAAGTTTATGGCACCGTTTTCGGGGATTGGTTTTGTATTGACAATTATTAAATTAGAGGTTAACTAGATTGAGCACTTTTCTTTTCGTTTGCTTAATTAAATTTTAATTGCAGTTGTTCATTTTTGTTCTTTGCAATTTTTAGTTATTTCTCTTTAATTTCTCTTTACTTCATTTACTTTTTAGCACACTAACCACTAGCTGTTTGTAATATTGCCTCACTAAGATTTTCTCATTAATGACAATAGAGATTCCAATATCTTTTGGTGATTATTGTTTGAGACAAGGCATCTTGCAAGAAAGAAGGGAGCATCCATCATATTCTGGTTAATCGAATTTCTTGGGAAGCTTCCCACCACCACAAGATAATTCATGTTATTATGCTCATGGTGGGTGGGAGCATCAAGAAGCTGAACAAAATGGTCCATATTTTGGTGAAATTGATCACTACTCAAGTTATGGCTGGGAAGATCAAAATCAAAGGAATTTCACTCATTCATACCCCATTCATCAAAATCCATCACCTCTTAATTATCCAACCTCACCTCCAAGTTTTACATGTCCAGGTTCTTCATCACTTGAGTATGCTTCAGCACAAAATTCCTTCCTAGATCCATACAATTCATTTCACCATTCACAAAATTCATTCCACTACACACAAAATTCTTTTCACAGTCCACAAAACTCATTCCATTACCACAAGAGTCATACCACTCTCAGAATACACAACCACAAAATAACCAATTCCATTCACAAGCCCACCCCAACCAACCATCACAATCTACACAACCCCCTTTAGATCAACTTGCTAGGATAGAACTTCTCCTTGAAAAAATGATAAAAATAAAAGAAGAGGAGAAAATAGCAACAGGGGAGTTCATTCAATGGTCCAAAGCATGGAGGAAAGAACAAGACATTGCCTCCAAAAACATGGAAGCAAATGCAAATTACTTTGAAGGAGAGCTTAGCAAGAAAGATGAGGACCAAATGGAGGTTACATGGGAGGAATCAGAAGAACAAGAAAAAGAGGCACCCATACCAAGTGAGATTCCTATGAAGAAGGAGGAGGTTGTGAGAGTATATAAGCCTAAGGATCCATACCCACAGAGGCTACTAGGGATGACAAAGGATCATGCAAACTCACTCCCAAAAGACTCAATGCAACATCATATAGAAGAAAGGGAGGAAGCCAACCAAGGGAGTCCACACTCCAATAAAACAGAGAGTTGCATAGAGAGTGAGTTCATTGAACCACCAATTCAAGAAGTTCTTGGTGAAGATGATGCTCCAACTATCCAACAAGATCCAAATGCTGAGATCAAAGATGTGAAGGCAGTAGAAACAAGCACCAAAAGGAGGATTATGACCGAGAAGCAAAGGATTATATCAATGAAAAAGAGAAGGTCAAAGGACAATCAAACTTCTGATCCAGCAAGTAATTTCACTCAAGCAAATCACAAAAGAAAGCTTGCTAGAAGGAGGAACTTACAACAAGGAGCATTAACTGGCTCCTTTTTCCACTGGAGGTCATTCCTCTTAACAAACTGGAAGAAGAGGAAGAAATTCATGACCAAAATATCAAGATAATGACAATAAAAGAGTGCTTGTTGGGAGGCAACCCAACCAAAGGTAGTTCTCTTTCC
>NC_029794.2:45799404-45821774 GCF_000816755.2 Arachis ipaensis
TCCCTAGTTAAATTTAATAAAAGAGCTAAGTAGATTCTCTGTATTGCAAGGAGCTAAGTTTGGTGTTCCACACCAAAACAATCCAAGAGTGAATCTGTAATTCTAAGTTTGGTGTTTCACCAAAGATTTCATTAAAGAACACATTGTAACCCTCAGCATGACTAGTCACTAGCTCCAACCAATTAGGGAAACTACTTAACAATAGTTTAATTTCTAGTTAATAGTTTATTTTTCAAGTTCATAGTTGTTTTCTTAATAAAAGCACATGAGGTTTTCTGCATGTATTCAATCTGCTGCATTAGGCAAGGAACTAAGTTTGGTGTTCACACACCAAATTAAGTTAAGAAATTCACTAGCATACATGCATGCTAACTGTTTTTCAAGTGCTTGAGAAATAAGCAACTTCCAATCATTTTACAAGAATTCAATCAATCTCTTGGAATGACTATACACCATCATCCAAGGAGACAAAGAAGGATGCAAAAGCTATGGATGATGATGACAAGGAAGAAACAAGAAGACACCAAGAGGTTGTATTGTACTTAATTGTCTCTGATTTGTAGTGCTTTAATTGGAAGTATAATTGAATCTTATTCTCATGAACATTCATATTCTGTTTGTTTCTCTTTATTGTCATTTTTGGCTGCTAGTCTAAGTAACTGCTTCATTTTCATCCTGCTTGAATTGTATGCTGTGTCCTCGAGCTTAATAAAAGAAACTATGAGAATTTGCTGTGAAAGACAAGAGTGAAATCCAATGTGAAGAATTAAGTCCTAGTGTTGTGGTGGTAATTGCTAGCTAAGTTGATTCATCAATAAGGTACAGGGCTAAGATATCTCTTGAATTATGAGCTTGAAGTGCATTCTATGAGACTTAAATGAATTAATAAAGATCCTAAAAAGAGAAAAAGAGAATGAAAAAGAAAGAAAAGAGCAAATAAAGCTAGGCACCAATAGTTTGGATCTTGAGACATGTGTCTGTGGTGTTTTTGTGCAAAGATATGCTTGGATGAGTAAGTTCTTAGGAGTGCTTCATCACTTGACAACTTGGGTTAACTAATCTGGGATTGTCAACTGAAAGTCCACTATCAAGAGCAACTTTGTCACAAGGCATTTAGCAACCCAAAGAGGTGCTGGACACCAAGGTCTAAGGAATGAATAACAAACCATGTGCCTGTGGTGTGTATGTGCTGAGGAGAGACTTGGGTGATTAAGTCCTTAGGGGTGTTTCAACACCCAGCACCTTGAACCAACTGGTTTGGGAGTGCTAGCTGAAAACCTATCCTAAAGAGTTGTCTCAACACAGAACACTTAGCTACAGAAAGCAATAAGCTCTAAAGAAGGAAAGAAAACAAAAATAGAAAAGTTAAGGATCAAGAATAAGAGTCTCATAGAAAGGCAATAGAGTGAGAATTCAAGAGCATATGAGAGCCTAGAAACCAGCATGAACATGAACCTAAATTGCCATGCATGAAACTCCATGAACCAAGGATTTGAATTCTCTTAATAAGGACTTGTATCTCTTGTATTTTCATGTTCTATCACTTGCTTGAGGACAAGTAAGATTTAAGTTTGGTGTTGTGATGCCAGGGCATCTTGGCTAGTTTCACAAGCCATTTTTAGTTTATTTTAGAGTAGTTTCATGCATTTCTTAGGCAATAAGTAAGTATTTGGATGAGAAATTCATGCTTGTCTTGATTCAATTAAACATTGTTAATTTTATACATTTTCATGAGATTTATGCAAGAATTGATTGGTATTATGAAAGATGCAAAATCTTGTGATTATGCCAAGGATTTGATGAGTTTGTTTGATTGATGATAGGAAAAAAGAAGCAGAAAAAGAGCAAGGAAGAAGAGAAGGAGAGGCCAAGTTGGAGCCAATGTTGGCCCATCAACGTTTAAGGCAACGTTCTTGAAGAAGAAAACATGGGGGCCAACGTTGGAGGGAACGTTGGTGAACCAACGTTACCTCCAACGTCATTGAAAATGTTCAATTCAGGAGCTAAAGGATTTTTTAGCGACGCGTACGCGTGAAAGAAGAAAATTTCTATATCCACGCACAAGCGTAAGTCACGCACACGCGTGGAATGGCAAAATTGACCATCCACGTGTACGCGTGGGTCACGCGTATGTGTCACCAAATGAACGTTGGAGGTCCAACGTTGCCTCAAACGTTGCCTCCAACGTCCGCGATGAGAATCCCAGAATTTGGAATTGAGAAACTTGAATCGACGCGCACGCGTCTGTGACACGTACACGTGGAAGGGAAAAAAGGCAATGCACGCGTAAGCGTGGTGTACACGCACGCGTGAATGAGCAAAAACACAGCCTTCACGCGTACGCGTGGTGCACGCGTACGCGTGGGTAGAAGAACGTTGGCACTCTAACGTTGAGTCAAACACCAATGATAGCAACCAGAACCCAAATTTTTAAAGGGACATTTGACTCAACGTTTGTCCAAAAATGTTGACTCCAACTTTAATACCAGAAAGGCACAATTGACACACCCTTCTCCTCAATTGCATTAGGCACCAATCCAATCAGTCCCTGCTTCAATCAAGGCCGAGGCCCACATCCAAGTACCAGAGCCAATTGAAGATGGTTATAAATAGAAGAATTGTTGAAGATTTGAGAGCTTCTGGGAGGCCTTGAGGGGGGCTTTGGGAGTTCAATTCCCTAATTTTATTTTTCTGCACTTTTCTTTTAGTTTCTGTTTTCTGCATTTTTCTTTCTTTGTAATTTGAATTGAGCTATGACCAACTAAACCCCTTTCATTGGGTTAGGGAGCTCTATTGTAATTCAATGGATCAATGTTAGTTTTTATCTTCCTATTCTTTCTTTTCTCTTGATATTTATTAGAAAGCTTTCAATCTTAATTCATTGGATAGTTGTCCTGACAAAGAAGCTATCCATAATTGGAATTCTTCATATCCTTGAGAGAGAGATGAAGAATTCATGCTAGAATTGCTTTCTCACATTGGATTAGATTGGGGGTTGGATGGATATAGTGACATGTAATACTACCAATACTTTGATCTATGAATTTGTGTGGTATAATCAATGACCGAACTTCAACTCTTCCCAATAGCAATTAAATCAAGACATTGGGCAATTGTTCATGCTTAGAGAGATTGGTGAGCTAAGACATTGGGATCCAATCATCTAAGATTGCCAAGCAATGTCAATGAATGCATTGATTGAGGAAGAGATGAAAATGATTTGATCCGGAGAGTTCAATATCTCCCAAAACCCAATGAATCCCCTACTCTGATCTTATCCATTCTGTTTATATCCTGCTCCTTTAATTTCATGATAATTTCCCATTCCCATTTAATTTCCATCAATTTAAGCTTCTGTCATTTAATTTCCCACAATTTAATTTCTGTCACTTAACTTCTTGCAATTTAAGTTTCCCGCAAAATTTACTTTCTGCAATTCTCAACCAAATCTGATTTCGCTCAACTAGCACAATTCACCAATTAACATTGATCAACCAACTAATCCATGTGAGATTCAACCTCACCCTACAGTGAGTTTTTACTTGACGACAATCTGGTACACTTGCCGGTAGAAAATTGTTGACAGACAGTTTCTGAGCGTACCAGCAAGTTCAAACATAATTTATTTATCAAACATTTAATTCAAAGCATAATTCATTATTTTCAAAATAAAGTTCCAATCAAAATCTCAGATTTTATAGAAATTTCGGCAGCATCTAAAACTTGAACTTTGCCACCCTTTTCGGGTCCCAACAAAACCAATCCTCAACTCTTTTTACAAGGGATTCAAGACCAAATCAATTTCCAGTAAGACAAATTCAGACTTTAATTACTAAAATGATTTCAATTCAAAACAACTAGAAACCTCTATTTTGAACAAAATCATACATTATTTCAATCAAACCAGCAATCATATTCATCCAATACAAATCAGACAATTCATAAGACTCACATAATCACCAAAAATGCATTTAGCACATCATATCTATTTATAACAATTCTAATTTAAAATAAGTTAGTTTGTATAAAAAGCCCCTACCTCGACTCGTCGAAACCATAACCCAAACGCGTCATAGGAACCTTCTCTCTTAACCCAAAATCACCGGCAATCAAAACCTCAGCTCTGCTTATTCTCTCAAAAGCAGAAACAGCTACAAGCGGCACAAGAAAATCGGATTTTAACTCCTAAAACCATTAACATCATAAATACTTTATTACACAGAATAGAACACTAACACAGGGCTTTCGAAAATCGAAATACTCACTGAATTAACAAACCAAAAAAGACGTAACTCTATATCAACCCAGCAGCGGCTCCGTCAGTGGCCAGAAGCTCCAGTGGCTTAGTAACAAACCTCAATTTTTGACAAGAAACCTATAAAATTAAATTTACAGCATATATTCATCCGAATCCTTAACCGCAGATAATTAGAACAATTACAATTTGAGTTTCAGAGCGCAAGAGGCTTACTGTGATGAAAAGGAATGGCAGAATAGAGCAAAAGCTCCGACGGCAACCTCCTATAGCAACCACACCATTTTTCGGCAACCAGAGGCACAACAGCGCAGCCTCCAGCAACGGTAGTGGTGGACAGCAGCGTTTTTCTTCCTCTGTGCACCCTTGAGTCACAGATCCTTAGACGGCGACGCATAGCGGTGAGAGACCCGGCGACAGTGATAAACCCCGATTTTGTAGTTTATCTTGTGCTTATTTTGGGGGATTTTATCAACATTTCTCACACTTATTCGCAAGAAATGCATGGTTTTGTGTTCACTTCCCAATATTGCTCTATGATGTAAAACATGCTTATTTTGCCTTAAAATTGCCATATTTTAATCCTCTTCTATTGCCATTCGTTGCCGTGATGTATTTGTTGAGTAATTTCAGGAATTATAGGGTAGGAATGACTTAGAAGAGAGGGAGAAAGCATGTACAAAAGGGAGGAACATGAAGAATTGAGATCTTTGGAAAAGCAGCATCAGCGCGCTCGCGCACTCCACGCGTACGCGTGGATGGGATTGGCTGGAAGCGGCGCGCGAGGATGGACGCATCCGCGCGAATCAGGAGAATCTTATCGACGCGCACGCGCACGTGGCACGCACGCGTAGATCGCAAGAGCAATCGGCGCGCACGCACGCATGGCGCGCACGCGTGGAAGACTGCACATGACCTCATTAAAGGAAATCGTGCCTAGCGATTTCTGAGGCTCATTAGGCCCAATTTCAAGCTGTTTTTGCATGGAAAAAGACCCAAGGATGCTAAGGGGAAAGGGGGGATCACTCATTTTACACTAGGACACAATTTTTAGTTAGTTTTTGATTCTTTGGTTATTCTAGAGAGAGAAACCCTTGTTCCTCTCTAGATCTAGTTTTAATTTGATTTTCCCTTGTTGATTTGTGATTTGGATCTTGTTAATTACTAGCTTTAATTGTTCAATTTGAATTTCTTGTTACAATTTTGCTTATATCTTGTGATAGTTTATGAATTCTTGTCAATTCCCATTTTATACCCATTTCATGAATGTTGTGAAGCTTGACTTGTTGATGTTACATTAATGATTTCTATGCTTAGCCTTGTTGTTTGGATGATTGCATGTTGATAATTGTTAGTGGGTATTTGTAGAACTCAATTTAATTGCTACTTTGAACATGTCTTTTGTTAGTGCTTACCAAGTGTTTGATGAATTGTTTACTTTGATCATGGAGTAGTTCTTTTTCACTCTTGGCCTAGGTCAAGGGAATTGGGTAAACTTGAGTCATTGGGTCTAATGGATTTGATGATTTGGGAGCCCTAGGTGGTCAATTTGATACTCATTGACGCCAACCCACTACTAATCTAATTAGTAGGTAGGTTGGGACTTATGGGTTGATGTGATCAGGGCCATTTGACGTACTTCAAGTCTAGGAGTAGATATCACGTACTTAAGACTTGAAAGTAGACTTAATGAGCTTGGTTCCTTCTAATTGTCAAGGTATAGTTGTTAGACAAGGATGGTGATCCCAATTCCCGAGCCTAGCCAAGAGTTACCTTTATTATTCATACTTGAAAACCAACTTTCTCAACCAATTGCTCTAGTTGTAGTTTCTTGTTTGGGTCACAATAGAATTAAGTGGAATGTTGTTTATTCATTTAAAGTGCTTATGTTTTGTTTAGTTGATTGAATTAATTGTTGCATTTTAAGATTACTTGTTTGTTAAGATTCCCATTTATTTTCATGCTTATAACTCACAACCCCGGATTTCTAACCAATGTCGAAGCACATGATTGCCCATTCCTTGTGAGACGACCCGAGGTTTGAATACTTCGGTTAGTTCTATTGGGGTTGAACTTGTGACAACCAAATCCCTCTTCTAAATTTGACCCCGAGGATTGTTGTTGGTAGAGCTATACTTACAACGCGGTTTTCTTGAAGAGAATCTTTACCAATACATCTTTGGGTGCTTCTGTGACAGCGGTCAAATTTTTGGCGCCGTTGCCGGGGAATGGTTGCAACATATGCCTTGATATTGGTTATGTGAATATGTGAATATTGTAGATAGTTTTCTTCTTTAATTACTTATCCATAGTTTAGATTTCCTTTACATTTATGCTATGACTTTCAAGTTTGATGACTCGGTCTGAACCGAACTCTAGCTTGGCCAATTTTGATCCCGAGATCGAATGGACTTTATTACACACTCGGCAAGCTAGGCGGCGGTTGGACTATACACCTAGTACTTCGACCTCTATTGAGGAAAACACCGAATCACTAGACGTTACCGAGAGTGACTTGGAGTCTGTTACTTCCTATTCTTCTGTTGGCACTACTAATACATCTTTGCATCCTACAGGTGAGCCACATATGGCAGAACCACGCCGGATCACTTTGCATGAGAAAGGAGCTCCGGATATCATACTTCAACCGTTGCAAGCAAGGTATCCTAACCTTGATCCGAACTTTGAGTTGAAGAGTAGCTTGATAAATCTACTTCCTAAGTTTCATGGGTTGCCGGGTCAAGACCCCATCCGACATTTGAAGGATTTTCAAGTTGCTTGTTCTACAGCTCGAAGGCATGGAGCCGATGAGTTAGCTATCATGGTTTTTTCCTTCCCATTCTCTCTTGAAGCGCAAGCAAAAACATGGTTCTATTCGCTACCGAATGAGATTGTGACTAATTAAGATTTCTTGAGAAGAGAGTTTCTTGATAAATTCTTTCCATCGGAGAAGACCGACTACATCCGGAAGGAGATTTCGGGCATAATGCAAAGAGACCAAGAGAGTTTGTACGAGTGTTGGTCTCGGTTTAAGATGTTATTGGAGTCATGTCCACACCATGGAATGACCACTAACTTGCTCATTAGCTACTTTACCGGAGGTCTTTGTACGGAGGATAGAAGATTGCTCACCGCTTCTAGTGGTGGCTCCCTTTCGAAAAACAAGACGGAGGGAGAAGCTTGGGATTTGATAAAGAATGTTGCCGAATCTACACAACACACAAGAGTGAGGAGTAACCCCCTTAAGGGTGTGGTAGAACCATCCCCTTCCGAATCAAGCTTAACCAAGGCACTTGGGGATATGACCACCATTCTTACACAAATTCAAAGGGATCAAAAGGAATACTACTCCATCAAAGCCGTCCAAGCCCCACCTCCAGTTGCACAACTTGAAGGCCCTCCTAGAATTTGTGGTTTGTGCTCTAGCACCACACATTACACCGACCAATGCCATCAAATTCAAGAGGAACATGCTCTTGTGGTAGCCAATATGAATTACAACAACCGTCCACCCTACCCTTCTCAAGGTCAAAACAATTACCATCAAGGTGGTAGTCAACATCAAGGGTGGAGAGATAATGCACAAGGAAGCAATCAAAACCAAAGATGGAACAACTCTCCTTCTCATCACAACAACAACCAATCTTCATCCCAATATCACAACAACAACACCAACTACCAAGCCAACCAAGGCCACTCCAACCAAACCCAAAACAACTACACCAAGTACCAAGCACCACATCATAGAGAACAAAATCAAAACCCAACTCTTCCATCTTCCAACAATCAAGTTGAAGAGCTTAGAGCCGCTATGGAAAAGCGAGATGAAAGCAACAAGGCTCAATTTGATGCCTTGAGTACTCAATTGGCTAACCTCACCAACTTGCTTTCAAAGATGAACATGTCAAACCACCCACCAAATTCCAATAACAACACCAACCAACCCTCAAGTTCTTCTAGCCTTCCATCCCAACCCCAACCAAACCCAAAGGGCGGTCTCAACGCCATCACTCTAAGGTCGGGGACTACATTAGAGGATATACTTCCAAGGAGAATGGAGGAGGTTCATGAGAGAGAGGTAGTTGTTGAAGCTCCACATGAAGAAGAGGTGGTAGATAAAAGACATGAAGAAGAAGAAGTAAACCTCAAGGAGCCCAAGAGGAAAGCTATAGTGGATGAGTCCGTTCCTATTCCATTCCCTTCCATGGTGAAGAAAGCAAAGAAGACACTGGAATTTGAATTGAACATGCTTCAAGTGTTCAAAAAGGTTGACGTAACTATACCGCTCCTTGATGCTATTCAACAAATTCCAAAGTATGAAAAATTTTTGAAAGACTTGTGTACACACAAAGATAGGATAGGAGAATTGGAGACATTATCCTTGGGTAGTTCAATCTCTTCCTTGATGGAACCTATTCCAAGAAAATGTGGTGATCCGGGACCATGCTTAGTGTCTTGTTGTATTGGTGGATACACTTTTCATGATTGTATGTGTGACTTGGGAGCTTGTGTTAGCATCATGCCACTTTCTATCTATGTGCGGTTAAATTTAGCTCCATTGAAGAAGTCGGCGGCAAGGTTTGCCTTAGCCAATAAAAGTGTGATCACAGTGATGGGAATAGCGGAAGATGTACTTGTGGCAATTAAGCATTTGGTCTTTCTGGTCGACTTCTACATCCTTGAAATGCCTCCAACAGAAAATAGAAGCTCATCCTCCGTTCTACTTGGTAGACCCTTCCTCAAAACCTCCAAATTCAAGCTAGATGCCTTCACTGGTATATATTCCTTTGGGGTTGGAGACAAGACTATCAAGTTCAATTTAGAGGAAGCCATGAAACATCCTCCCAAAGAACATTCTATGCTCCGATGCGATGTAATTGATGAAGTGGTAGCAGAAGTGGAAGAGGAAAACCATGACAAGTTATGCTACCCCACTGTTGAGGAGAAGGATGACCAAGAGGATGAACAAGAAAAAGAAATTGCCAAGAATGAGTCTCATGAGCTTGATGAAAAGGAACCTCATCTTGAGGTAAAAAGTGAACTGAAGCCCCTTCCATCTCATTTGAAATATGCGTTCTTAGAGGACAACCAAAGGTTTCCGGTCATTATTGCTAGTGAGCTCTCAAGTGAAGAAGAGGAAAAGCTCCTAGACGTTCTAAGAAAGTACAAGAAAGCGATAGGATGGAGCCTAGCGGATATTGTGGGAATTGACCCCCGCAAGTGCATGCATAGGATATTTCTCCAAGATGGAGCCAAGCCGGTTAGGAAACCGCAAAGGAGGCTCAACCCGACCATCCTTGATGTAGTGAAGAAAGAGGTCACTCGATTACTAGATGCGGACATCATATACCCAATTTCCGATAGTGAGTGGGTGAGCCCGGTCCAGGTCGTTCCCAAGAAGTCAGGCATCACAACGGTCAAGAAGGACGACGGTGAAATGGTTACTAAAAGGGTACAAAATACGTGGCGAGTATGTATTGACTACAGAAGATTGAACGCCACCACACGAAAGGACCATTACCCCCTACCTTTCATTGATCAGATGCTAGACCGCTTGGCAGGTAAATCTCACTACTGCTTTCTTGATGGATTTACTGGATATTTTCAGATACATATTGCTCCTGAAGATCAGGAGAAGACCACGTTTACATGTTCGTTTGGCACCTTTGCCTATAAAAGGATGCCATTTGGACTATGTAACGCACCCGCTACCTTTCAGCAGTGCATGACGAGTGTCTTCTCCGATCTAATAGAGAATTGTCTAGAAGTTTTTATGGACGACTTCAGCATTTATGGTGTCTCATTCGATTGTTGTTTAGAGAGCTTGGCCAAGGTCCTAGCTAGATGTGTTGACACTAACCTTGTCTTAAATTTTGAAAAATGTCACTTTATGGTACGACAAGGCATAGTGTTAGGACATGTAGTCTCTAGTGAAGGCATTTCTGTGGACCCGGCCAAGGTCGATGTTATTACTACTTTGCCTCACCCCTCATCCGTGAGGGAGGTCCGCTCGTTTTTGGGACATGCAGGATTTTACAGGCGCTTTATCAAGGACTTCAACAAGATTGCTTTGCCATTGTCGCGCCTACTCCAAAAGGATGTGGATTTTGAGTTTGACAGTGAGTGTGTGAAAGCATTTGAAGAGTTAAGGAAAGTTCTCACCATAGCACCGATTGTGCAAGGCCCCCAATTGGACATTGCCATTCGAGATAATGTACGATGCGTCAAACTATGCTGTAGGTGCCGCGCTTGCACAGCGCGAGGGTAAACTCTCTTATGTCATTGCTTACTCTTCTAAGACACTAGATGCAGCACAATCCAACTATACCACTACCGAAAAAGAACTCTTAGCCATTGTTCATGCTTTAGATAAATTCAGATCTTATTTGCTAGGTTCAAAGATAGTGGTATACACGGATCATGCAGCTTTAAAGTACTTATTGACAAAGAATGAGTCAAAGCCTAGACTCATACGTTGGATCTTGCTTTTGCAAGAATTTGACATTGAGATTAGGGACCGGAGTGGATCTCAAAACCTGGTTGCAAATCATTTAAGCCGCATTGAGAATTTAAAAATTGATCCATTTCCGATCAATGACTCATTCCCATTGGATAGTTTGCATGCTGTGTCGGATAGCCTTCCTTGGTTTGCCCCAATGGCAAACTACTTGGTTGCAAGAATCTTTCCTCCCAACCTTTCGAAAAACCAAAGGGACAAGTTGAGGAGTGATTCCAAATACTATATTTGGGATGACCCTCACTTGTGGAAGAGAGGTGTGGACCAAGTAATCCGAAGGTGTGTCCCAGAATCCGAATTCCAACCAATTCTTGAAGCTTGCCATTCGTCCGAATGTGGTGGCCACTTTGGCCCACAAAGGACCGCTAAAAAAGTGTTGGATTGTGGATTCTGGTGGCCAACCTTATTCAAGGATGCTAACCGGTTATGTGTGTCTTGCCATCAGTGTCAGAAGTCAGGAAACGCATCCCTGAGGGATGAAATGCCTCAGCAACCTATGTTGTTCTGCGAGATATTTGATGTATGGGGCATTGACTTTATGGGACCGTTTTCCAACTCTAGTGGGTATCTGTATATTCTGTTAGCGGTTGACAACGTATCAAAGTTGGTAGAGGCCGTGCCTACCCGCCTTGATGACGCCAATACCGTTGTTTCTTTCATACGGAATCATATTGTATGCCGTTATGGGTCTCCACGAGCAATCGTGAGCGACCAAGGATCCCACTTTTGTAACAGGAAAGTAGAAGCATTACTCAAGTGCTATGGAGTGACGCATAAGGTTGCTACTGCTTACCATCCGCAAACAAATGGGCAAGCGAAAGTGTCCAACCGAGAGATCAAAAGAATCTTGGAAAAAGTGGTCAATCCACAAAGAAAGGATTGGAGCCTCCGGTTAGGGGATGCACTATGGGCATATAGGACGGCCTACAAGACCCCGATAGGGATGAGCCCTTTCCGGATCGTCTATGGTAAGGCATGCCACCTTCCGGTGGAGATTGAGCATCGAGCCTATTGGGCGGTAAAGTAGTGCAACATGGATCTAGCCAAGGCGGGTGAAGCTAGGAAGCTACAATTAGAGGAGCTTGAATGCTTGAGGAATGAGTCATATGAGAATGCCCGAATCTACAAAGAAAAGACTAAAGCATTCCATGACCATCACATTCGGAGGAAGGACTTTCAAGAGGGAGATGACGTCTTTCTCTACAACTCAAGGCTCCGATTTATGCCTGGCAAGCTCTGCTCTAGATGGGAAGGACCTTTCAAGGTGAAGGAGATGAAGCCCTACGGAGTGGTGGAATTGTTTGATCCCAAAAGTGAAGCGACTTTCAAGGTGAACGGACATAGAGTGAAGAAGTATCATGGTTGCAAGCCTCCAAGAGAGCTAGAGGTGTACATATTGGAGGATGCACCAAGAAGAGAGGAAGCTTAAGAGAAGGACTGTCCAACTTAAGGACGTTAAAGAAAAGTGCTTGGTGGGAGGCACCCCACCATGGTAAGATCTTCCTTGTTTATACCATCTTCTTAGTATTTCTGGTTTCTTGTGAATTTTAGGATCTTTTGTTGATTGATTGAGTGCATAGGGATGTTAGTTTTGCTGATTTTATTGGGTAGAAAAAAAATGTTCTTGTAGATAGGGTGTTCAAAAGTGAAGAAAACAACAATTTGTCTTTGAAAAAGAGCACCGACGCGCCAGCGCACAGTGCGCGCGCGCGCCGGTAGCAATTCCCAACTCTTGGGCCAATTACCCAAGAGTTATGCCCACTTCATGCCCAACTCGTGCCAGGCACTCACGCGTCCGCGTACATGCCGCCCGCGCGCACTCTGACAATTTACCCATCGACGCGCTAGCGCACGGTGCGCGCGCGCGCCAATGGCGAATATGACTTCTCTGGTACAAAAACCAGAGAGTTGTGCCACAATTGGGCCAACCTTGTGCCAGAACATATGCGTCCGCACAGGGTGCGCGCCCGTGCGCCTACCTCACTGACTCACTCTGGTACAAAAAACAGAGACTTGTGCTAACTTTGTGCCACTTTTGTGCCTGAGGCACAACCTCTCTTACGCGCGCACCACTGACGCGCCCACGCCATCTGCTATCACTCTCACCGACGCGCCAGCGCACCTTGCGCGCGCGCGCCGGTTGCGCGAGTCAATTTAAGACCTTCGCTCCTTGCCCTGTTTTCCTTTCTTTCAACCCCTTCTCTCCTTTAGTTTCTTTCTACTCTCAATCCATCACTTCTCTTCTCTTCTTCTTCTTTCACAACCCACCACCATTGTCTTCGGCCACTCACCGGTGACAACCACTCTTTTCCAGTGGCGCTACACTTCTCCTATTTTCTCTCTCATCTTCACAAAAGAAGATTCAACCTTACTTTTTCATACTCATCAAGGTTTAGCTTCTTCCATTCCTTTACTTCCATTTTTTCCTTACATTATTTCTTCTAATTAGATACTTCTTATTGCCTTACTTAGTTTCTCTTTTACTTGATGATGATGTTTCTTGTTTTTGTTTGCTTACTCTTCCTTTTATTTCTCCATGGATGTTACACTTGAGCTTAATTTGCATTACTAGATCTTTTGTCACTCTTTTACCATTGTGTGATGTTTATGTGATGATTGATGTTCCATTTTGGGCTTTGAATTGGTTTAGTATCTCATAATTGCTCATTGCTTGATTATTGCACGCCAAGTGTTCGAGGAAATGCACACATCCCATTTTGGCTCAATTTAGCCATGTACTTTTCAATTGTTGCTCCTTCCTCATTCACTTGCTTTCTCTTAAATGCATTGAGCCTAACTTGTGTGCTTGTAGTTGATACTTACCAGTTAAACATTCATTGAATATGACTTGCTCTTTATTATGGATGCTTGAGACTACTCTTCTCATGCCATTGCATGCATTACTCCCTCTTGCATCCCAGGCCAAGTGTTATGACCCTTGCTTTTACATCTACCACGGACATTACAATTCACTTGCATGTCTTTTGTCAAATTGATTCTTGGGTGTAATGTTTTCCTTCTTTCTCTCCCTTTTTAGGATGGCCACCAAGAAAGGCAAGGAGATAGCTCCAAGGAAACCAGCCGCAAAAAGGGCACCCCAAAAATCAAATTCTAAGGCGCGTTCTTCAATAGAAGCCAAACCCCTATCAAAGAAAGGAAAGACACCCGCTCCTATTGATGAAAATGACAAGGGCAAAACGGAAAGAGACTCTTCAAGGTTCCCCAACCGCTTCTGTGAACTTAAGTTCCCTTCCATAGCCGTAAGGAACTATCACCCTGAGCATCTACTAGCTCCGCCGGACAAGGTTGCTCCTTATATTCTGCCCCGCATTGAACGGCGAGGATGGGAGTTTCTCTTGAGGAAACCAAAGGAAATCAACCTCTCTTGGGTGGAAGAATTTTATACTAACTACCACCTTTCCTCTCTTCAATCGGTATACATGCGCCGGAAGCAAGTCTCAGTTTCAGAAGAGGCTATTCAACAAGTGCTTAATGTTCTACCAGTGCCAAGTGACATGGATGGCTACAAAGAAGTCTTATGTCAGCGAGAGGAGTATGGATTCAATTGGGACTCGATCCTCCGAGTCATTGCTGAGCCAGAATCTTCTTGGATCCAAGGTCGACAGCAGATGAGGCCCAAGAGTATTGACGCTCGCTTCCTCACTGTGGAAGCTAGAGCTTGGGCCCAAATTCTATCCCACTATGTGTTGCCTAGCACCCACAAGTCGTCCATCACGGCGGACCTTGCCTTGCTTGTGTGGTGTGTTCTCACGGAGAAACCGGTAAACATTCCACCTCTTGTCAAGCAAGCAATGAGTCAAGTTCACGACCGGGGTAATTTGCCATTTCCAGCATTGGTGTCTGATTTAATTGTTGCTGCGGGTGTTTCTTGGGAAGCCAAGGATAAGAGGATTATGATTCCGGCTAAGGGCGATGTAGTCCCAAGCGGAAAATACCTACACCTTCCCATGAACAAACCAAGCCTCGACATGGCCCCGCCACTTCTTTTTCCTTCTAGCTCATCATCACCACCACTGAGATCCACACATCAAGGGATAGAAGATCTTCACCGGAAGCTTGACAGATATGAGCGGCGCAACCACCGCCGCTATACTTACATCAAAACACTTCTGGGTTTTGTTGCCCCTAGCATGGAGGAACCCGAAATATTCACATCTACCTCGAACCCAACTGATGGGAGTTCTGATGAAGGGGATAGTGAAAGCTCCGGTCCCGACCGTCCCTTGCGTATCATTCGTAGCACGGAGGACCGTGCTAAATTCTAAAAGTGTGGGGAGGTCGTCCGACCGATCTCCATGGGTAACGCTCTCTTCTCCTCAATACCCATGGATTTATTTTTCTCTTTTTATATATTGCATGTGTAGTTAGTCTTGCTTGTAAATACTCTTTGCATGATGGTTAGTTTCTATAGAGTTACTTGGTCAAAACAATAACTTTCTTTCCAAGAAACTCTGTTCTGGATGACCTACCAAAAATTTTGAAAATTTTTGCAGTAAACTTGCTTTAAGAATGTATTTTGGAACATAGTAATTGAGTTAAGAACACAAGCATAAAAGTTTTGAGCCTATTGCATGGTTACATCTTTTAACCATTATTTCCATTCTTGTGTGCATTTCTCTCTCTCTATGAGTGTGATCCTTGCTTTGTCTGATTCTATATGTCCATTGCTTTATGTATGAATGCATTTGCATGATTGAGGCCATCATTTCAAAAGTCACTTTTCCCAAATAGCCTTAACCTTTATATCTACCATTGCTAACCAATTTTGAGCCTTTGATAAACCCTCTTGTTCTTAAATAGAGCTAATCAACAACCCTAAGTGAAAAACCATGAATGTCCCTGAATTTGAATCCTTGATTGGCTTAGGTGAGTTAGGATGTGTATCATTCAAATAGGAGGGTATACTTGGGAAATTCGGGTAGATATATAGGCATGTAATTATAGTGTAATTGAAGATTCTAGGATTTTGGGAACATACTCATGTGTTAAATGATTACACCGTATGCATTGATACTTTGTTTCACAAAGAAATCCCAAGAAAAGGGGATACATAAAAAAAGAGAGAGAAAGCAATGAAAGAGGACAAAGATGCCCCAAGATAAAGTAATAAAAACAACGCATACGGGTGTGAATTGAAAAGAATACATGAGTATTCAAAAAGGGTAAAACTCAAGGGTAGCTAGGAATGTATTGTAGTTGTATAGGTTATTCTATGTGTCTAGTGGATCCTAGGTTGATCAAGGACTCAAATTTTGAATCCACTTGGCCATATACATCCTTACCTTCACCCTAGCCCCGTTACAACCCATGAATAAGACCTCATGATACTTGTAAGCATGCATTAAGTAATTGTTGATTGATTAGATGAAAGACAAATCTTGGAAAGTATGATTAGGAGGAGATTGAGTGACGAACCCTAGACACTTGAGCGAGTAGAGCGGATACACTTCCGGTGAGGGTTCGATGCTCAATGCTTGTTCCCGGCTTTCACAAGCGTTCGTTCAGCAAGTCATATGCACTCTTTAGTGATATTCAATTTGGTGGGATTCATGAATTGCATACTATTTTCACCCTATATGCTCACATGTATTCTTGAAGGATAGAATTACTCTTGACCAAGTATATAGATGATTTTACATTAGTTGCACACATCCACTTAGGTAGTTTGCATTTCATAACCCTTTCTTACCATGATCCATGGTCTTTTCTTTTTATTTTAAGCATGAGGACATGCTTGGTTTAAGTGTGGGGAGATTTGATAAACCCCGATTTTGTGGTTTATCTTGTGCTTATTTTGGGGAATTTTATCAACATTTCTCACACTTATTCGCAAGAAATGCATGGTTTTGTGTTCACTTCCCAATGTTGCTCTATGATGTAAAACATGCTTATTTTGCCTTAAAATTGCCATATTTTAATCCTCTTCTATTGCCATTCGATGCCGTGATGTATTTGTTGAGTAATTTCAGGAATTATAGGGTAGGAATGACTTAGAAGAGAGGGAGAAAGCATGTACAAAAGGGAGGAATATGAAAAATTGAGATCTTTGGAAAAGTAGCATCGGCACGCTCGCGCACTCCACGTGCACGCGTAGATGGGATTGGCTAGAAGCGGCGCGCGAGAATGGACGCATCCGCGCAAATAAGGAGAATCTTATCGACGCGCACGCGCACGTGGTGCGCACGCGTGGAAGGCTGCACGTGACCTCATTAAAGAAAATCGTGCCTAGTGATTTCTGAGGCTCATTAGGCCAAATTTCAAGCTGTTTCTGCATGGAAAAAGACCCAAGGATGCTAAGGGGAAAGGGGGATCACTCATTTTATACTAGGACACAATTTTTAGTTAGTTTTTGGTTCTTTGGTTATTCTAGAGAGAGAAACCCTTGTTCCTCTCTAGATCTAGTTTTAATTTGATCTTTCCTTGTTGATTTGTGATTTGGATCTTGTTAATTACTAGTTTTAATTGTTCAATTTGAATTTCTTGTTACAATTTTGCTTATATCTTGTGATAGTTTATGAATTCTTGTCAATTCCCATTTTATACCCATTTCATGAATGTTGTGAAGCTTGACTTGTTGATGTTACATTGATGATTTCTATGCTTAGCCTTGTTATTTGGATGATTGCATGTTGATAATTATTAGTGGGTATTTGTAGAACTCAATTTAATTGCTACTTTGAACATGTCTTTTGTTAGTGCTTACCAAGTGTTTGATGAATTGTTTACTTTGATCATGGAGTAGTTCTTTTTCACTCTTGGCCTAGGTCAAGGGAATTGGGTAAACTTGAGTCATTGGGTCTAATGGATTTGATGATTTGGGAGCCCTAGGTGGTCAATTTGATACTCATTGACGCCAACCCACTACTAATATAATTAGTAGGTAGGTTGGGACTTATGGGTTGATGTGATCAGGGCCATTTGACGTACTTCAAGTCTAGGAGTAGATATCACGTACTTAAGACTTGAGAGTAGACTTAATGAGCTTGGTTCCTTCTAATTGTCAAGGTATAGTTGTTAGACAAGGATGGTGATCCCAATTCCCGAGCTTAGCCAAGAGTTACCTTTATTATTCATACTTGAAAACCAACTTTCTCAACCAATTGCTCTAGTTGTAGTTTCTTGTTTGGGTCACAATAGAATTAAGTGGAATGTTGTTTATTCATTTAAAGTGCTTATGTTTTGTTTAGTTGATTGAATTAATTGTTGCATTTTAAGATTACTTGTTTGTTAAGATTCCTATTTATTTTCATGCTTATAACTCACAACCCCGGATTTCTAACCAATGTCGAAGCACATGATTTCCCATTCCTTGTGAGACGACCCGAGGTTTGAATACTTCGGTTAATTCTATTGGGGTTGAACTTGTGACAACCAAATCCCTCTTCTAAATTTGACCCCCGAGGATTGTTGTTGGTAGAGCTATACTTACAACGCGGTTTTCTTGAAGAGAATCTTTACTAATACATCTTTGGGTGCTTCTGTGACAGCGGTCAGGCAGCGGCGCTTCAGCTCAACCACGGTAACGCGAACGGCAACGCAAACAGCCGCCTCCTTCCTTGCGCCACACCACCTCTGCCGCTGTCAATCCCAGCATCGTTCTCCCTCCTCCTTTGAGTTCGACGGTAATGGACCCACAGCGGCACTGTGCTTCCTCCACGAATGTGGGCTCGACGGTGGCGGAGCAGTGAGGACGACGGAGCTAGTGACGAGTCCCTCTCTGCGCGATGCTGACAGTGCGGCTTCTCCCTTTCTTTGACTTGGACCTGACGGCGGACTCCAAGGCGGCGCGACGCGGTGGCGGCGGTGAAGCCCAGCACACCGGCGAAATCTCTTTCCTCTCCTACCCCCTCTTCTCTTCTTTGATTTGTTCCTCGCTCATTCACTCTCTCCTGAGCAACACGGCGGCACGGCGGCAGTAACGCCCGCTGGTGCCATCCTTCCTCACCTCCCTCTTCTCCATTCGGCGGGCCCTTTCCCAGTTAACCCAACAATAATAATGTATAAAAATACTATTTGCTCATCAATTTCACAAGTTATTTTCAATAAAATGTCCAAATCAAATAATTAGAAATAATATACTTAATTTCCTCATTTTCCAAAATAGCAGTATTAATATTTAAAATATTACTTATTTAACCCAAATCATATAAAATCTTTATTATTTCACAACTACCAACTTTATAATTCAAATATAGAAAATAATCCAATAATTGTAAAATTGGATAATAAATCCTAATTTATTTCAAATTCAATTAATCAAAACTTGCTTCAATTTTCTTTAATAAAGAAATTTCTGAAATTAAAGCTACAAAAATACTGAATTTTTGAAATTAGCTCATAATAGTCCTTTTTCAGAAGTTCTGGGTCTTACACTTAGCACCAGCACTCTTTGATGACTTTAGCAATGCTAATTGATAAACCACTATTTTAAGGTTTATATTGTGTTTAATTGTGTGGTTTTGTCATGATCCTTGCCCACTTATTCATCAATTTAGCATGCATTTAGATTTCCTTCCTAAATTCAGTACATGTTTGAAAATTGCTTCCTAGAGACTTTAATTATTTACTTTTAATTCTCCTTTATTCTATTCGATGCCGTGATCTGTGTGTCAAGTGTTTCAGGCCTTATAGGGCATGAATGAGATGGAGATTGGAGAGGAAGCTAGCAAAAATGGAAGGAACACAAGAATTTGAGGAGATAACCAGCGAGAAGTGACGCGGTCGCATGGTTCACGCGACCGCGCGAAGGAGCGCAAATCGCAGCGACGCGGCCGCGCGGATTGGAAAGCACAAGCGACGCGGTAGCGTGGACGACGCGAACGCGTGGAGAGGAAAAAGCGCAAGCGACGCGTCCGCATGGATGACGCGATCGCGTGACATGTGCGATCTGCATAATCTGCAGAATTCGATGGGGGCGATTCTGGACCTTATTTCGGCCCAGTTTTCGGCCTGGAACAGCAGACTAGAGTCAGAGAATATGCATAAACAACATACACATTCATTCAGTAGTTTTAGATCTAGTTTTTTTTTACGACCTGGGACTTAAAACTCCCAGTAATTTTAATTTAAACTCTCTGTGACATATTTCTAAATTGATAGGCAGATTTTCGGTGAGTTAAGAACTATACTCGCAACGTAACCATTTTAATAAATTTTTAATTCACCAGCTTCTGCTTCCCATCACTAATGTCTCATCATACATGTTCTATTTTCATATTAAATATGTTACTAGTGTCATTTATGCTAGTAGCTCAGATATTAATCTCTAGAAGTGTTGTTAAGTGTATGTCCTAATACATCTAGTTTTAGTAATTATGCATCTGAGATATTTTTCAACCACCTTCCAAACTAGCCAATCATCATCAAGCATGATTTTTCTCACCCCCAAGACCTCCAAGGCTGTCTCATTTCTTCATTTTGGCCAAAAATTACAAGAGAGAAAAGAGAGAAACTTTCATGACACTTAAATCTTCAAAGCTTGATTTCTTCTGAACTAAAACTCAAATCAAAACTCCGATTACACCAAAATGATCCTCTCTTCTTCCTCTACATAATAATGTAACTTATCAAGGCTGGAAATAAGGTGAGATGGTTGTTTCTTTCCCCTTTGAATTTGGTTTTCAAGGAAACATGCATGAACATGTGTTTTCTTGATGTTCTTTCTTAAATCTCTTACTTAGCTTGACTTGTGGGTCAAAGATCTTCAATTTCCAGCAAGTTTAAGGTGAGGATATTTGGTTAGTTGATCATTTTGAGTTTTAAAGTTGGTCTTGATTGGATTTAGGAGGAAAAAGTGCTTTAAGAACACTTCAAAGAGAAACCGGATTTGGAGCAGTCAATTAAGGTAGGATTTGGTAAAATTAATCTTGATTAATGGTATTTGAGTTGTGTGATTGTTGTATGCTTTGGTTATGCTTGAAATTGATTGCTTATATGAGTTATTCTTGGTGAAAGTTTGTTGAAATTTTGATGAAATTTGATGATATTCAAGCTATGAAACATATTCTTGTGTGCAGCTGGAATTTTGAACCCTAGTCCTTAAATTGGGGTTGTATTTGTGTTGTAATCAAGGGAAAAATATGAGACTTTAGTGGCTGCAATTTTATTTTGAATTATGGTAAAAATCGGTTGCTGAAAAGATTGAAAAACAGGTAAAAACAGAGAAAGAATCTGAAGAATTTACGAAGAACATGAAGAACACTTTGAGTGTGGTGAAGAATATTGAAGGACACCTTTTTTATCCATAAAAGGCCAAGGGAGTAATTATTTTGGTGTTTGAGGGGTTATTTTGTAATTTCTAAAAGTTAGGGTGGTAAAAGTAGAAATATTAAAAGTTACGGGTGGTAAAAAGTGAATTTTAAAGGTTAAAGGTTAAAGTAAATTTAATTTTCGAAAATTTAATAATAAAATATTAAATAATATTATTTAATTAAAAATAATATTTTAAAAAATAATAAAATAATGTGGAAAAGACAGTTTTTCGTAAAAGCTTTAGAAAGACAACTTTAAGCCCAAAATCTCATAATTACCTTCATAAAACACTTAGGGAGTGGTAATAACATGTTAGTGAAGCAAAGATAAAGGAAAGATAAAAAGTTAAAGAAGAGATAAAAATTAAAGAAAAAGTTGGTAAAGTTTTAATGACAGAAAAATAGACAGAGATTAGTGAACGAACTAGGGCAACATAGTTAGTTCTTGAGTTGCGGCTAGGGTTAGGTATAATATGAAAAGTTAAACTGTTTCAGTATAGACTTAATGAACCTATACTTGGGACAGGCTAACTATTCATACCAAAATTTACTTAGGCTTTAAATACATAAGTTAAATAGAGAAATCAGAGCAGATTGGAGAGACACAGAGAACAGAGTAAGCAGAGCAAAGTAAAGAGACAAAGAGAAAAGAGTAATATAACAAAGAGAATAGAGAAAAAGAGTATAAAAATAAAGAGTTAAGCATTGTGGCATGATATTCTATTGTATCTGTTATCATTTGTGAATTGATTATGAATGATTCCGTCTAATAATCCAAACGTTTTAAAAAAAAAGTACCTCGCAAAATAACTACGTTTTTAACAATGAATGAGGCTCATTTAATTAAATAATAGATAATAATTAGGAAGACAAGTTGGTGACACTCAGTTTCCGGTATGATCTTCACATACTGAAAATTGGGTCCTTACACTGGGTCTTATATGGCACGCCTCAGTCATGGCGTGACATGCCTGGTCTTCAATATTCAGGGTGTGACACATCCTTGCTTGGCCCTCCAGAGCATGTGGCGCCTATGCTTCTCATTTCATGCATGGCTTTACATGACTTGATCTTTATGTGTTTGGCTCTTGATTCTTCGTGCAATGCTTTGCTCCTTGAACAACTTTTTTCTACTATTTGAATTGCCTTTCTTTTAACCATAATTTCTTAAAAATATTTAACAAATATCTTAGTAGTAAAAGATATTTAAAAATAATGAGATTAGAAGATGAAACTGTAATTAAACCTAAAAAAATAAGAAATAAAAACAAAAAAATAACTAAAAATGTGAAATATCATTTTTGTGTCATAAATAGTAAATAAGAAC
>NC_029794.2:45821800-45822437 GCF_000816755.2 Arachis ipaensis
AGTTCCTCCTCAAAAGGACTCATTTCATTAATGTGAAAAAAAAAAAAAAATTCTCTTCATCTTTTATTCCAACTACACAATGGTCCTCATATGTTAGAAGAGGATCGAACTCTCCTCTTCTTTATGGCATTGGAGTTGTTCTAAAGATCCGACGTCCAAACAATAGCACATAAATTTATATTCAATACCAAAAAAGAAAGAAAAAATTTGCTCTATATTTGTAAAGCTAGAAATGGATAATTGCCTCGGACATATCTACTTGGCTTTACAGACAACAAATCTCAGCAACATTAGTTGCACTATAACTTTAATCGTGACCAAACAATTTCTTATGTGAAATACCAACCATTCATAGATACACTGAATTGCTGCACTACCTACTACTATAGTAGATTTGGTTTTGGTATCCTATTTTTTTTTTTTTCCCTTGATTTGTTGGTTTAAATAGAATGCTTGGTAACATGATTCCGGTGATCTTTATCTACCAAATATTTTAATCTAGTAATGGATAAAATATTGACAATAGACTAGAAAAAAAAGTTATGAATGAAATAAAAGCAGCATCTTGCTAATATGTATGCTAAGAATACTTTTCAATATTATTAATGAGAAGTGTACACAAATATGTTTTTAATTT
>NC_029794.2:45822491-45822908 GCF_000816755.2 Arachis ipaensis
TACATCTAATAGAATGACTGAGAAGTGAGAACTACGAGAAGTTAAACCCAGGTTCAAAATGCTGAAACAAAGAAAAGAAAATAGTAGATATATGATTAGAGAAAAATGTATAATAATGACAAAATATACTAAAACTGGATTTTTTCTCCAACTAATAAAAGTGAGGTGTTAATTCCTCGTGAATTCATTTTTTCTGTAAAATGAAATCACTATTTTCTTTTCTAAATTTATTTTAGAAAAATATATTTATTATAATTATATTACAATTAACATTTAATGAATAATGCATGATTATAATAATTTAGAGAAATTTTTTTATTAATTATAATTATATAAAATCAATATTTAATACATTATCAACTAATAAAAGTGAGGTACAATTCCTCATGAATTCATTTTTCCTCCAAAATGAAAGCA
>NC_029794.2:45823914-45848784 GCF_000816755.2 Arachis ipaensis
TTTAGAAAAATATATTTATTATAATTATATAAAATTAATATTTAATGCATTATCAACTAATGAAAGTGAGGTGTCAATTCTTCATGAATTTATTTTCTCTCCAAAATGAAAGTACTATTCTCTCTTCTAAATTTATTTTAGAAAAATATATTTATTATAATTAAATTACAATATTACAATTAACATTTAATGAATAATACATAATGATAATAATTTAGAAAAATAAAATAAAGTCCAGTAATTTATCTTTCGACTATACACATGTGTAGAATAACTTTTAAGAAGGAGTCATGTATAGTAAATACGGTTGATGATTATAAAATTGTATACTAATATTGATATAATATTATTTCAGGTATATGTTTTGCAGGCATCAAAGAAAAGTGTTGAGTTATTTTTAGTAGATTTAAATTATTTATTGTTTATTAGCAAATTTTGTGCATTAGAATTCTCTAAAATTAAAATCGTATTAATGAATTTAATATTAAAGTTAATTTAGCTTTTTATTATTTAGAGTATTTTTCAATCAATAATTTTATACTCTTTACTTTTTTTATCAGTTTCATTTTGAATTTGAATTCAGTACTCAAAGGTAATGAAATTCCATTGATACTGAAATAAAGTTACATAAGGATCCATAGGGTGGAATAAATAAAATAATGTGATACCCACATTGCAACATTCAAATGAAATAACTTAGGATCTAAAATGTTTATCTTTCTCTTTTTCGCCGTTTATTATATTATCTATTCTATCTATTTTATTATATAAAAATCGAATTTTTACCTATAGAATCAACGTAGCATGCTTCTGCTTTATTTTGTTTAACTCATTAAAGACAATTCATTATGATGAATTAATTATATTAACTAATTGATTTGAATAGATATTTAAGTATCACACAATTTAAAATTAGGTATATTAATTATTTGATTTAATTTTTATGATATATAAATTTAAGAAATAAATTAAAATAAGATAATTTATTACTTATTTAAATAGGCATCAAAGAAAAGTGTTGAGTTATTTTTTAGTAGATTTAAATTATTTATTGTTTATTAGCGAATTTTGTGCATTAGAATTCTCTAATAATTTATTATTTATTTTGAGCTAATTTTGATATGTTCTTACTTGACAGTAAAACATATAAAAATTTGTTGGTGGGTCTAAGTATTATTAAGTTGTTTATGGTCACATTGAGTATATATGTTTGATTTATTGAAGAAAGTAGATTACTAAAACCAATTAATAACTATTTTAGAGTTAATATATTTAACACTAAATTAAGAAAAAACAAATAATACATAACATGTTATATTTTTATTAATCAAATTATTATAATTTAATTTAATTTTAACAAAATAATTTAAAATTATAATTTCAATCTTATCACGTGCATGGCACGGATTAATACACTTGTTGCCTTATTAAAATAGAGGATACCCTAACAAAAAAATTAATTACTTCAAACCTAACCAAGGACAAGTAGAAGTCTCTGAAAAGTAGGGTGTTCATAAAAAAAACTAAAATGTGGTTAATCAGTTAAAAAACCATAACCACATTTTGATTAACCAGTTTAATAAAACAATTTTAAAAATCATATCCATATTTTTTAGAATTGGTTAATCAAAACCAAATTAAATTCTTCCTTTTCTCTCTCTCCTTTCTCTCTCTCCCCTTCTCTCTCTTCTTTTCCCCTTCTTCTCCCCTCTCCCTAAAAAGGAACGAAGCAATGAAAGGGATTTCATTATTTACAAATGTTACTCGTATCATTTAGAAAGAAAAAAATAATTTTTAGAAAAAAAAATTCAATTTAAAAAAAAAGGTTAAAAATTTGGATTTTTTCATGTAAAAAAATTAATTTTTGTGTAAAAACAGGTTTTTAATTGTAAAAACCGGTTTTTAATTGTAAAAACCAATTTTTTGGTATAGAAACTAGTTTTTGGTGAAAAACCGGTTTTTTAAAATTTTACTTACCGGTTAATAACCAGTTTTATAATGTAAAACCAATTTGCTTAATAACCAAGACTATATTTTTGGTTAACTAAAAAACTGGTTTGGTTTTTGGATTAACCAAACCATGAACACCCCTACTGAAAAGAATAAAGGAGTTGCACAACATTCGGTGAGTATAGAAGTAACGATAAGATTTTGGTTTCTCGGTTTTCACTAAATAGTTCGCTTATTGAGTTTTAACTTTTAAATAAGTTTAATTATAAAATATTTTTATAAAGTAATTGTTTCAAGACTTACTTAAAACCAGAATGATTTGGGCTCGAACGTGAGGTTCAGACTCCTATGAGGAATTAGTCCGACGTCTTTTTTGACGAGGTGAACTTGTCCGAGTTCTTTGTAAGCAAAGATAAGGGACTACCTGCAAGAGACTCCAATGCTTTAAGTTAGTAAGGGTTTTAGGAAAAGTTTTAATAGATTAGACACTACAAAAAAATAGACATAAAATGGTATTAATATTACGGCGGTTCTACAAAACCGCCGTAATATTCGAATATTATGACATTTTTTGTGGTGCCATAATTAATTTACATTTGATGGCGGTTGTGGATTCAGGTGGTTTTGAACGCCATTACCACATTGTATAAAAAGGCCCAACCCTAACTTAACCTTCATTTACACCGTTCCATGCGAGACGATGGCCACTGTGAGAGAACGGTTGAATCTCTGCCACTCGCGATCTCCTCTGTTCACAATCTCCTCCGACGACGATCCTCTCCAATGATGACCTCCTCCGGCGATGTCTCCTCACGCGATAGTCTCCTCACACAACTTCTACTCCTGCAACATCTCCTCCAGCAACAATCTCCTCACGTGGCGTCTCCTCCTGCGACATCTCCTCCAGCGCCGGTCTCCTCTTGTGATGTCTCCTCTGGCGACGTCTCCTCCAGTGACGGTCTCCTCTTGTGACGTCTCCTCTGGCGATGTCTCCTCCAGCGACAATTTCCTCCGATGACAATTTTCTACGCGGCGATCTCATCCATCGAGCTACCATGCTGCAAATTTCTCCTCTGGTGGCAGACTGGCGGGGTAGGTTCTTCTCCCTCTTTTCCTTTGTTCCCTTGAAAATATTTCATTCTGATCGATTGTCTTAGGGTTTCATATGCATGTGAATGACAATTAGATTATTATTTCTACCATTGATCTGATAAACAATATGTATGGGAAGCAGTTGCTGACACTAACTCCTATCTGATAAGCAATAAGTAAATCGTTTTGGCTCTCTGTGATGATTCCAAGCTTTTGCCCTTGTGCTCCAAGCTCATCTCTCTCTGCATCTCCTCACTCTCCTCCAACTCTGCTGTTCACAACAAGGTTTGCCAATTCTCCATTTATCAGCAATTTTGAGTGTTTTGCTTTTATAATTGAAGATGTTGTTGCTGATGTGTGTTGATTGTCCACTTTTTGCTAATTTCAGTACTTCCATCCAGATAATATATCCTCAGAAGAAAAGTTGAAAATTGAACTTGCGAAGGTTAGAGATGAGTTCAAAATGTCAGAGTCAGATTGTGGATAGGCTCGAGTTCAAGGTAAGGACTATTATTAATTAACTGTTTTATTTATGAGAAACATGTAGAAAAAAGAGAATGAATTTGCTTTAGTTACCTTCCTATCAATCTGAAACATTGTGTGGCTGTCTTATTGCAATATAAGTTCATAATTAGATGAAAGTGATAATATCAAAAGTGTCTTGGAAATGCTTATGAAAATGGTTATAAGAACTTATTAAGGAATCAATGATGTCATTTTGGTTTCATGTAGTTGCACAACTCAGAACTAAGATTCAGCATCTATTAGCTGTTCTACACAAGAAGGTGAGTTACTTCTTCCAACATCTCTCATTGATCTTAATCTTCTATATATTGAAATGAAAATAACTACTAGTGGCAAAAAGAGAATTTTGAACCAACCAATTTCATATGGATCTGGAGCTATTTCTGTTTGAGTTAGACTTCTATTAAGCTGTATGTATGTAAAGTTATAGATAAAAACCAATGGTCCAAATAAGCATCCTTACTACTAGTATATCAGATGGACGAAAAATAGTGCAGTATCTTAATAATGTTAATGTCCAACACTGCTCCGCTTCGCGAAGCTTCTCTCGACTCTACCGACCTTGCCGTTTTCTTCTTCCATCAACAACATTGACCCACTGCTCTCACGTGAGTTCTTTTTTACTCTGACGATGCTCGTTGCTATTATTTTCTCTAATTAATAGTCATAATTTGACTCCACAAAGTGTTTGAAATTTATGTGGAAAAAATTGGCTTGGTTCATTCCAATTTAGTGAAGATGCCTCAGGTAATGGTGCTTGAGGATAAGTCGATAAGTTAGATAACCATGTTAATGTCATGATCCAAGTGAGAAAGAGAGTAAAAACCAAAAATTGTTCCCTAAACTTTTTTTTCCCAGTGGCAACTTTATTCTTTGGTTTTGGTTTATTAGCTTTTAGTTCCTAGATGTTCACATTGTGAGACATATGAGTACTATTTTGTAAAATTTGATTGGGGACTAAAATTTCTCTTTTGCATGTTTAATTGCTAATCTTTATAATAATTTGAAATTTAGGGAATAATGGTTGAAAAACAACAATGAAAGACTAAAGTCGCCACTCAAAAAACGTTTCTAAATCAATTGGGGTTTTACTCGGTGAATAGACTAGTGTATGAATTATTTAATTAGTGTACCATCTTGGTGAATTTTCTTAACAGTTATTGTGATTAGTTTATCAACTGTAGTGATTTTTCCTTATTGCTATGTTTATATAGTTTTTCAATGTAAACAAAGGAACCTTGTTCATTAGCTTAATCCGATAAAGACCAAGGTTACTAAGTATTGAAGTGGATGTCATTACTTATAATAATTTATTTGTGTGTTGTTTTCTGATGAATCAAGATAATAATATTAACTTATGTACCATAGAAGTTTTAAGTTAACCTTAATCAACAACAAATTCTTTATTCAATAGCATGATAACAACAAAGAACCGAGAATTATTTAGAAAACTCCAAATTAAAGAGCAATCGATAATGGTATTTGATCTTGTTGAGCTTGAAATTTGTCTTGATCACTTTCACAGTGGTAACATAAGATAGTACTCCATATATGAGTTATTTTCTAGTCTTTAGTTTAAATTTAAAATCTGATATTAGAAAGTCAATTTTGGATTTTCATATCTGTGTTTTTTATTACTCATGAAGCTCTTTTGAATCTAGCCTTTATGAATTTGTTGTATTTGATTTTTTTTAATAATTGTTTCTAAGCTTGTGATTGTATTTGATTTTTTTTAATAATTATTTCTAAGCTTATGATTGTTTTACATGTAGACAGTAGACACTTGTTCCATGTTATTTTTCTAAGAGATTTTTTAGTTGGTCATAATAGGGTCAATATACTCTATAATATTATTTTTTTAATGCTAAAAATTTTTATATATAGCTGAAGTGAATTCTTCTGATTAATCTATGAGGAGAAAATTTCAGGAAAAAGTAGATAGATAAATTGATATGCTTCCAGTAACATCCATTTTTTAACTCTTATAGCTTCTTGTTGTGCTATTGATCCATCTTAAGAACACTGTCAGCTGGCTCTAATGCTGTTCTTTCTATCTCTCTCTCTCTCTTGCAGAAATTTTTGCATATCGTGTTGTATTGTTAATATTGGGTATTACTCTAATGAGCTTGGCATCCTTCTTAAGCAAATCGTTAGCATTTTATTATAGCCGCACAATGGCAGTTAATATGATGCTAGAGCATAGATTATAAAAGCTGATACATCTAACTTAGAGTGTATAACGTGGTTGCTACATGTTGAAACTAAAATCCAGTTGCTAGATGTTGAGCCTATCTTGTACCATATGTTGTCTTATCTTTGTGCTTTTGGTCCTTGAACATTGATAAACCATTATTTTATAGTTTATATTGTGTTTAATTGTGTGATTTTATCAAATCTTTACCCACTTATTCATTAAATAAGCATGCATTTATAATTCCTTCCTAAAATTACTTTATGGTTGAAAACTTGTTTTCTAGAGACTTTTAATTTTGTATTTTAATTCTCCTTTATTCCATTCGATGCCGTGATCTGTGTGTTAAGTATTTCAGGGTCTATAGGGCATGAATGACTTGGAGATTGGAAAGGAAGCTTGCAAAAATGGAAGGAACACAAGAAATTAAGGAGATGACCAGCGAGAAGTGACGCGGGCGCATGGCTCACGCGACCGCGCGATATAGAGGAAATTGCAGTGATGTGGACGCATGGCTCACGCGACCGCGCGGATTGGAAACTGCACCAGTGACGCGAAGGCGTGGACGACGCGAACGCGTGGCAAGGCAAAACGCTGGATGACGCGAACGCCTGGATGATGCGATCGCGTGACATGCACGATCTGCAGAATCTGCAGAATTCGCTGGGGGCGATTTTGGGTCCTATTTTGACCCAGTTTTAGGCCCAGAAAAGCAGATTAGAGCCAGGGAACATGCAGAGACCAGAGGCAACATTCATTCCACATAATTTTTAGTTTTAGATCTGATTTTACTTCTCCTCTAGGTTTTCTCTCTACACATTCATAGTTTTTAGGATTTGATTTTATTGCTTTTTGGATTGGAACATTGAGAAGAGTTATTACCTCCGTCAAGATTTCGTCATTCTAGTTTGTTTCCTTACTTGTCATTTACTCTTTCATGTTCCTTATTTTCTCAGAGTTACTCTTGGATTATTTCTAGAATTTAATTATACAAGAATTATTTTCATTTCAATTGATCCTTTTGATTATTATTTATTATGTCTTTCAGTATTTCTCTTCCCTATTTTGTGAAATTTACATTCATAATGAGCGAGTAGTTCCATAACTTGATTGGGAGATGATTGAAAGGAAACCTTGATATGGGTTACTCAAGAGAAAAATTGTAATTGGGTTTATTGTTGGATCGCCCTCTAATCATTGACACTAGTCCTTCTCAAGGGAGAGGATTAGGACTTGTGATTAGAAATAGCTTTCCAACTTGCTTGACTTCCCTCTACCTAGTAAAGGGTAACTAAGCAGAACAACCTTCAATTATCAATTAATCTTGAGAGTACTCCAACAAGAATTGGGCTTCCAACTAATCTACTCCCAGTCAAGGCTTTTATTTAAAATTACATAAATTCTCTAATTTAAATTCCTGTTTATCAACTCAAACCACTTTTGAAAACATCTGATTAATAAAATAGCACATCTTTCTGCAACTCGTTGGGAGACGACCTGGGATTCATACTCCCAGTATTTTGATTTTAATTTTAATTTTGTGACAACCCATCTAAATTGATAAGTTGATTTTCGGTTGGTTAAGAACTGTACTTGCAACGTATCTCTTATAAAAATTTCTTAACTCGCCAATTTCCGCCATGTCAATTTTTGGCGCCGTTGCCGGGGATTTGCAATAGAGTGCTAAGTTATTGATTGGAATTTATTTATTTGCATTTCATTTTATTTTTGCTACTATGAGCTACATGTTTCTTTCGTTAAATGACGTGTTCACTTCCTGATCCAAGCTTGCCAATATTTGATCCTGAGATTGAAAGAACTATCTCACGAATAAGGCAAGCTCGGTGTCAGTTAGTCCTCTCTGAGGGCGAATCTGAAACGTCACTTGAAGAAGAAACAAGCTCCCTTTCTGCTGATTCGGTTGATTTACGTGTAGGTGACATGGTAGCACCTAGGAGAATTACTATCCAGGAGGCTGGAGCCCCTGATTTTACAATGCAACCGTTTCAAGCGCATCACCCAGCAGTAGCTACAGACTTTGAAATAAAGACTGCACTGCTCAACTTGAGCAACCGTTTCTGACTGGGATACGCTTAGAAGAGAATTTTTAGAAAAATTCTTCCCAGCTGAAGTTACTGACAAACTGAGGAAAGACATTTCCATGATTGTTCAGGACGAATCTGAGACTCTCTATGAATATTGGGAGCGCTTCAACAACCTTCTGGAAGCATGCCCCCACCATATGATTGACAAGATAGTGTTGCTCGGCTACGTCACACAAGGCATGAGGCCCCAAGATAAGACCACATTGGAAAGTGCTAGTAATGGGTCTATGAAAAAGTACAAGACCACTGATGAGGCATGGCAATTGATCAGCGACTTGGCTGAGTCTACAAGGAATCACAGGCAGAAATAAAGCCGCTCAAAGGCTGTTGCAGAGGTATCTTCTAGCAAAGAAACTACTGCTCTGGCTCAGAGTATATGTGAAATGACCAACTTACTGAAGCAGACGCAGTTGAGTCAACAACAAGCACAGCAAAGCCAACAGTTAGTCCCACAGAGAGTGTGTGGGATCTGTGCCGATTACAGACATTATACTGATGAATGTCCGCAGCTCCAGCAGGAAGACAACACTGTGGCAGCCACTCATAACTTCTATGACCGCCCCAACTAAGGGTACAATTAAGGTGGCAGTTACATCCATGGATGGCAGGACAATTCTAACCAGAATTGGAGGGACAACAATAACAGAGGAGGCAGAGACAATCAAGGATATCAGAGGTGGAATAATAACAACAACAGGCAGCAGAACCAGAACCAGCCTTACAGAGCACCTCACCTGAGGCAGTCCCAAGGACCACAACACAACCAACAACAAGTTCCGCAGATCACTCAATCTAATTCCTCTCCGAGTGATGATACTCTTCAATCCATTGCACAAGGACAAAGGAACATGGAAAGTTCACTTAATGGCCTAGTGTCCGCTATACAAGCTCTCATCTCTCAACTGGCACCACCCAATACTTCAAACACTCAACAGGCAAGTTCCAGTGGAATTCCTTCTCAACCCTTACCCAATCCAAAGGGTGGCATTAATGCCATTACCCTAAGGTCCGGAACCACATTGCAAGAGAGGAATCAGGAGGAGCCAGGCCCACCAGAACACACCTCAACTGAAGAGGTAGTGGAAATAGAAGATATTGAGGAGGAAGAGGATATACAGGACACGGCTGAAGAAGAAGAAGCTCAATCACAGGAAGAAGCACCAAAGGGTGCAGACACTGCAGAAAATGCCATTCCTATTCCATTTCCATAACTTGCAAGGAAGCCCAGGAAGTTGTTGGAACCTGATCCCAAAATGGTATAAATATTCAAAAAGGTTGAGGTAACTGTTCCCCTTTTTGTTGTTATTCAACAAGTACCTAAATACGCAAAGTTTCTAAAAGATTTATGTATACATAAAGACAAAATTAATGAATTAGAAACTATTCCTTTAGGTAGTTCTATATCTGCTTTAATAGGAGGTATACCTGAAAAGTGTAGTGATCCAAGTCCATGTATGGTTAATTGTACTATTGGTGGTGTAGTATTTTCTGACTGCATGTGTGATTTAGGAGCATGTGTGAGTATAATGCCTCTGTCTATATATGATATTCTGAGACTCCCTTCCTTAAAAAGGTCGGCAGCTCGTTTTGTGTTAGCAGATAAAAGCATTATTACAGTGGCTAGAGTTGCTGAAGATGTATTGGTGGACATTAAGGGGCTCACATTCCCCATTGATTTTTATATCCTGGAGATGCCTCAAAATGACTCAGAGAAGCCATCATCAATCCTACTCGGAAGACCATTCCTGAAGACCTCGAAGTTCAAATTGGACGCTTTTTCAGAAACATACTCTTTTGAAATAGACGGCCGAGTAGTAAGCTTCAATCTGCATGGAGTTATAAAGCACCCTCCAGAAGATCATTCTATCCTCCAGTGTGACATCATAGATGAAACTGTAGCTGAAGTTCACCAGGAGGAGTTCGAAGAGAAGTACATAGGACAAGGTCCGAGTGTGGAGACACTTTCTGAGGATAATGAAAGTACTTTACCATTGTCATCAACTCCAGACAATCCAGAGCCTGGCCATGAACAGAAGTTAGAATTAAAACCCCTCTCTCCACACCTCAAATATGCTTACCTTGAGGACAAGTAGAAGTTTCCAGTTATAATTGCACGGGAACTCACTTCTCAACAAGAAGAGCAGTTACTTAGTGTGTTGAGAAGGCATAAGAAGGCAATTGGGTAGAGTTTGGCAGACATAGTAGGCATCAACCCTCAAGTTTGTGTGTACAGAATATTTTTAGAAGAGGAAACTAGGCCTGTTCGTTAATCCCAGAGAAGACTGAATCCCACTATCTTAGAGGTTGTCAAAAAGAAAGTGACCAGACTACTTGAGGCGGATATCATCTATCCCATCTCGGACAGTGAATGGGTAAGCCCAGTACAAGTGGTCCCCAAGAAGTCTGGAGTCACTACAATGAAGAATGAGCATGGAGAGCTCATAGCAACCAGAGTACAGAACACCTGGAGGGTCTGCATTGATTACAGGCGCCTAAACCAGGCCACTCGTAAGGATCACTATCCTCTTCCATTCATTGATCAAATGCTGGATCGCCTGTCAGGTAAATCGCATTATTGCTTTTTAGATGGTTACACAGGTTATTTCCAGATTCATATAGCTCCTGAAGATCAGGAAAAGACAACTTTTACATGTCCTTTTGGGACTTATGCTTATAAGAGAATGCCCTTTGGCTTGTGCAATGCACCAGCTACTTTCCAAAGGTGCATGATGAGTCTTTTCTCTGATCTTATTGAGGAATGTATGGAGATTTTTATGGATGATTTTAGCGTTTATGGTGATTCCTTTAGCCTTTGCTTAGATGGTTTATCTAGAGTATTAGATAGATGTGTCAGTACAAACCTTGTATTGAATTTTGAAAAATGTCACTTTATGGTTAAACAAGGGATTGTACTAGGACACGTTGTATCTAATACTGGCATTTCTGTAGATCCAGCAAAGGTGAATGTTATTTCTAGTTTGCCTTACCCCTCCTCTGTGAGGGAAGTCCGTTCGTTCCTTGGCCATGCAGGTTTTTACCGGAGATTCATTAAGGACTTCAGTAAGGTAGCACTCCCCTTATCCAGATAACTGCAAAAAGATATTGAGTTCGAGTTCAGTGAGGATTGCAAACAAGCGTTTGATAAACTGAAGACTGCCCTGACTCAAGCTCCAATTATGAGAGGACCAGACTGGAGCCAGCCATTTGAAATCATGTGCGATGCTTCCAACCATGCAGTAGGAGCAGCACTGGCTCAGCATGAAGGTAAGGACCCCTTTGTAATTGCTTATGCGTCTAAAACTTTAGACACTGCTCAGTTTAATTACACTATGATGGCGAAAATTGTTGTTGGTCTAGATTTTCTCTTGTAGAAATAAGAATTTCGTTGTAAGCATAGCTCCAAACCAACAAAAAACTCTCGCATCAAATTAAATTTGGTTGTCACAAATAACAAACCCCAAATGAAAATTAACCGCCGGGTCGTCTCACAAGGAATTGCAATAAAGTGAATGATTATTGGCTATGAAGGGGTAAATGGGGGTTTGGTTGATAATTGGGCAAGAAAATAAATGGCAAGAAAAGTAATTCAAACAAGTAACTAGAGAAAGCAAGTAATAAAGAGAGACATTCATGGCAAGTGTTGAGATCATAGGCTTTCTATCCTAGTCATGCAATGATTAATTCATCTTATTTAGTCAACTCCAACAAGTATGGAGAAAGTCAAACAAGACTAATCAATCATACCATAATAATAACAAGAATTTATCTTATTACGTCATCTCCAACATTGGAAGATGGTATCATATTATCTTCCATGAGAGAAAGTCTAATAAGACTAGCTAATCTCAATCTAAAAGTCCTAATCAACTTACTAATTAAATTAGCAAAAGATTAGCGTCAATGGAAACAATATTAGCTAACAACTCTAGATCACCAACATAAGTTAGGTTTTCATGACTCAAGATTGCCTAATTACTCTTTCCAAGCCAAGAATGCTCAAAATCTACTCTAACATCCAACCAAGCATTTTGTCAAACACTTGGAAGGCATACATGGAAAGCATAGTAAAATGTGCAAGAAATATAAATCTACCAACTATCAATTGCAAGAAAAGTAAATCAACAACTCAATTCATCAATAAAAAGAACATCAAACATTAAATTGCATTAAAAGGAAATTAGATCCAACAATGTTCATCAACATAAAAGTAACAAAATAAAGGAAATAAACAAGAGAAACTAAGATTAAGATGTAACAACAAGAAATTAAAAGGAAAACTAAATTAAAACAAGAATTAAAAGTGAGATTCAAGAAAATTAAACCTAAACTACCCTAAATTCTAGAGAGAAGAGAGAGCTTCTCTCTCTAAAATTCTACCCTAAAACATGATGAAAACTAAACTATGACTACTTGGTTCATTCCCCCCTCAATCCTTGGGTTCAATAGCATCAGAAATGAGTTGGATTGGGCCCAAAATGCTTCAGAAATCGCTGGGGGCGATTTCACTAAAGTAGACCCACGTGCTCCATCGGTGCGCGCGCGTACATGGCGCGTGCGCGCCCCTATGCGTCAGGAAACATATGACAAATTTTATATCATTTTGAAGCTCCGGATGTTAGCTTTCCAACACAACTAGAACCGCCTCATTTGGACCTCTGTAGCTCAAGTTATGGTCGTTTGAGTACGAAGAGGTTAGGCTTGACAGCTTTATGGTTCCTTCATTTCTTCATGAGTTCTCCCACTTTGCATGCTTCTCTCCTCACTTCTTCCAGCCAATACTTGCCTTCTAAACCTGAAATCACTTAACAAACATATCAAGGCATCGAATGGAATTAAAGTGGATTAAAATCACTAATTTTAGGGCCTAAAAAGCATGTTTTCACATTTAAGCACAATTCAAGGGAGAATTACAAAACCATGCAATTTTATTGACTAAATATGAGAAAAGGTGATAAAATCTCCCAAAATAAGCACAAGATAAACCACAAAATCGGAGTTTATCACACTACTACTGAGAAAGAGCTTCTTGTTGTTATTTTTGCTCTGGATAAATTCCGAGCCTATTTACTTGGTACTAAAGTAGTAGTGTATTCAGACCACGCAGCTCTAAAGTATTTATTAGCTAAAAAGGAATCCAAACCAAGGCTTATACGTTGGATACTGCTACTACAAGAATTTGATTTATAAATAAAGGATAGAAGTGGAAACCAGAATTTAGTGGCAGACCACTTGAGTCGCCTTGAGCACCTTAAGGATGACTCCACTCCTATAGCTGATAATTTCCCTTTTGATAACCTGCAAGCAGTATCTGAGGTAGTCCCTTGGTATGCATCTATAACTAATTATCTAGTTAGCTGCACTTTTCCTCCAAACTTTACTAACCATCAAAGAGACAAGCTGAAAAGCGAGTCTAAATATTATATATGGGATGACCCATATTTATGGAGATGTGGCGCTGACCAGGTAATTAGAAGGTGTGTACCTTGTAAGACCCAGAACTTTTGAAAATTCTTATTATGATCAAGTCTCAAATCATATAATTATTTATAGCCTTAATTTCAGAAATTATTTTATTAAAGATAATTAAGGCAAGTTTTGATTTATTAAATTTGAGACGAGTTATGATTTTTATCCAATTTTATAATTATTGGGTTATTTTCTATATTTAGATTATAAATTTGGCAGTTATGAAATAATAGGGGTTTTATATGATTTGGATTAAATAATTAATATTTTAAATGTTAGTACTGCTATTTTTGAAAAATAAAGAAGTTAATTATATTATTCCTAATTTTTGGATTCAAACATTTTATTGAAAATAATTTGTAAAATTGATGAGCAGATAGTATTTTCTATATACAATTAGTGTTGAATTTAATTTGGGTTTCAATTATTGTATCATTCCCAATTTTATGTGAAATTACCAAATCACCCCTAGTCCTAATTTTCAAAATAATGAAACCCTAACCCAGCGACCCGTTACCTGACTCGGTTCCCTTTTCCCCTATACCCAGCTGCAGCCGAAATCCCTTTCTCCCCCCCCCAAAACAGCAGCAAACACACACAAACCCTTTCAACGAAAATTGAACAGAGAGTGAGAGGCTGGGTTGTGGCTGAGAAGAGGAGAGGAAGGAGATTCGTACCGGCGTGCTGGGCTCCACCCCCGCCATCACGTCGTCGCCGTCGCGCCTCCTGCGATCAGCTTCGCTGTCCGTTCTGCTTTCCGTCAAGTCCATCCCGCTACTGACGCCGCCGAACTAGGCTGAGGGAGAGGGAGATCGAAATGAGCCATGAGAGAGGGTGACGAGCGCGAGCCAGGACTGGAAAGGAGAAGACACTGCCGCGCATCCTCGCCGCCGTCGCTGGAGATCTGGGAGTCACCGTTGATCGCCTTTGAGCCACGCCGGACCCAGAACTGCGAACGTGATGGATGCGAGGCAGGAGCCCGACGTGAGAAAGAGGGAGCGCCCGTGCGCGCGCAGGGAAGGGCGACACCGCTGTCACCGCCGTTGCTGAGCTGTCGTCGCCGCCGTGAAGGCTGCACTACTGCCCTTGTTGCTATTGGGGACAAAGAGACCGGAATGGGTAAGTAGGAGGGGTTTCTGCCACCGTTGGAACTCTGTTGCTGTTGTTGTCGTGGCCGCCGCGCCTTTGGCTGCCGGGAGCGATAATGTGGCCGCCGGAACCCATCTTTCTTGGTAAGCATTTTGCTTCCGAAACCCCTTAAATTGATTACTCCGTTATAGTCCGTTAGAAATTCTGAGACATTGGTTACACAGGGTTGAGTCTCGGTATTTGCGCGTCGAAATTAAAGCTGCCGTTGGGCCACCGGAGCTTCTAGCCGCTAACGGATCTTTTGCCGGGTCGATTCGAAATCGCAGCTGCTTTGTTTCGCTAGTTCAGTGAGTATTTATATTTCGGAAAGCCTCGAGTTAGTATTCTGTTGTGTTCGGTTAATGAATATGAGTTTTGATAACGTGGGGTCGAGTCCTGATTATTATATGTTGTGATTAGTGTTGCTATGATTATTGCGAAAGTGGCTGGGAGCTGAGGTTTTGGTTGCCGTCAGTTCGGGTTGAGGCGGAAAGGACTCTGTGAGGCGTTTGGGTTATGGAATTGCGTTTTGAGGTAGGGGCGCTTTCCAAAAACTATATTTTTTTATATGTTGGAATTATTACATATGGATACTGATGTGAAAAAATGTGTATTTGGTGATTGTATCGGCCTTATGTATTATTTGATTGACTTGAATGTTTATGGATGTTGGTTTGGCCGGGTATTGATTTCAATATAAAAATGAGCTTTTAGTGATTTTAAAAGAATCTAGACTTTTGATTGAGTAATTAAGTTTGAGGCATTTTGGAAGAGTTATAAAAATGGGTTCCAAAAAGAAACCTGAAAGTGGTTTGATTCAAATGAACCGATTCTTTTTCAAATGAGTTGATTTTTGGACCGGGTTAGAACTTGTGATTTTGTATGGTCGGTTTCATAATAAATTCAGTTTTATTTACATGAAACGAGAATCCATGATTTTAAGAGTTTCAATGAATTATAAGGAATTGATATAGGTTGACCTTCCCTAAAGACTTGGGACTCTGCCGAGAAGCTTTTATTATAAAATCCCATTGTTGGACGGGTGATTTTGAATAATTTGAAATAAATCCTTAACTTGCAATGGTTTTGGAAGTTTTGGAAAGAGAATGCTGAGAGTGGCTTTGTTTTAAACAGGGAACTCACTTTGAGTAAATTTGGCTTATGAGCCTGAGATGATTTGAGAAACGAGATTTCTAAAGCCAAGGCTGAAAAGAGTTGAAACTTGATTTCAAAGTGAAGCGATTTGAGAAAAAGTGATTTATGGCTTAAATGCCGATTTTATGAATTTGATGACGTTGGATGGTTGAAGTGCTGTTTTGTTATGGGCCGGAATGGCTGTGTATGATTATGAATATTGGCTGGTTCTGGATTGAACCGTGAGCCGGAATGGCTGTGTATGATATTGATTTATGGCTGATTGCCAAATGAGTTATGGGCCGTATGGCTGACTATGAATTATGAATTTAAGCCGGATGGCTGAGATGGATGTTGATCCATGGCTGGGACTGAATGAATATGTGCTTGAGATACCTGGGTAGTAGCAAGGGTTGTGATTCGTCCCACTTGCTCCAAGTTAGAGACTGTGATGCCTGGGTAGTAGCGGTAGTAGCGGTGATTCCACTCGCTTCAGGTTGAGCTTTTAAACACCCGCCTGGGTAGTAGCCGCAGTAGTGGTTATTCCACTGGCTCTGGGTCGAGCGGGTAGTAGCAATGGGGTTGTAGCTCAAACCTACTTGCTCCGCGATGGGTGTTTCTGTCCATGGTTAGCTACCAGGACGTGTCGGGTTGGCTATATAACCGACAGATGATATCATCAGCCACTAGGGACAGGCATGCATCGTATGCATTTATATGACATTGTTTGGGTGTGCATATTATACTTGGTTTGCCTATGTGATTAATTGCTAACTGTTCTACTTGCAATAACTGTTTGTTTGTGCTTGCATCTTCCTAATTGTGTTGGCTACTGGGACTCTGTTGGACTGTGGTGATTGGTTGTTGTTGGATTGTTTGGGCTTAGGGCCGTGGTTGGAATGAGATAAACTGATGGTTGATTTCGGTCTTGTGTTTCTGGTTTGGAATAAAATTATGAAAGGCTATTTTGGTTCCGCATAGATAAACCGTTTTGAAAGGCTTTTGAGTTTTTGAGAATTGAACGGTTCTTCTTTCCGAAAAGATTTCCGACTTTACTTTCATTGTAAACCGTTGTTTTTAAAAAGAGGCATAAGACGGTTATGAATCACTGGTGCGGTTATCTTCACGTATCCTATTATAGTAATTCCCAAAAACCCTCTACTGAGAACCCTTTCGAGGATGATGTTCTCACCCTCCTACATTTTTCCCCTTTCAGGATATGGCGCAGAAGTTACGAAGAGTTCATTTAGTTGTTGTTGAGATGCTCTGTATTGCTTTAGTATATTTTTGTACCCTCGCCTTTATCATGATATATTCTGTAAGAGGGATAGGGATTGTATTGGTTAAAGCTTGCAATAATATTTATATATTTGTATGTATATATATATATGGATGTACTCTTTGAGTTTCTGTAAGTTGTATGGTATGTATGGATGTACGTTGTATAGCAAATGTTTTTTTTGGGAACGGTATTGCGGTTTAAAGTTTTAAACAGGCTCATATTTTAGTATTAAATAATATAAGTGTCGTCGTAATGTCCGAATTATCAGAGTCGCGCAGCCGGAAGCGTGAGCTTTGGTAGTTAGGGTGTTACATTATGGTATCAGAGCAGTTCTTCCTGTAGAGCCTGAGGAATGGACTGACTATGCTTCAATTGCATACTCTGAGCGTTTGTCATGTATTAGGCCTTGTCGAATGACGAGAATTAGAGCTTTATGCACATGACGATCTATTGATTAATGCCATTAGTCTTGCATTGCATAATTTTTGATATTAAGTTTGGCCGGCTTAATACTAGTGAATTATGTATATGAAAGCACTGATGGGTTATCATAGATGATATACGAGTTTTGAGTAAAGCGAATCGTGGGTCTTAGGGACGTTGGAAACTATCTCTCGAGGCTATTCAGTTGTGTGTCTTGAATTCTGTTCGAGCCGACCTGTTCTTTCATATCCTAACTTGAAGTTCTTGTTTGCTAATTCTCTTGAAAAGTAGTTGGATTTTTCAACACTATTCCTCTATCCATATGCATTCTTGTTTGACCTTAAGTGCATATGCTGGTTTAAGATCCTTGTTGCACCTGTCTTTCTCTGTTTGAGTTCTTCCTGATTCCAATATTCCTTGGTATAGCTGTGAACTTGTATTAATGCGTTGTGCCTTTTAAACTCTAGATTCCGAGTCCATTCTTGCGAAATTATTGATTAAGTTTTTCTCTTGTTTGACAGTGATTACAGCTAATTTTGAAGTTTTATAAAAAAATTGCTATTGATTAGATATATACTTATCTATATATGAAACTTTGAGATTTCTTATATAGTTTAACAACTATTCATCTCTAATACGTCTCCTGTACTTTTACTGGTTTATGGATCTGCATTCACTTTAAATTATAATTTGACTTTCTAGTAATTTTACTATAGTTCCAATGCACATTTTCATTTGATTAGGTATTTGAATATTTTTCAAAATTTTGAAAAGAAAGGATTTACCACTTTTGTCTCAGTTGAGTTTCGTTTGATAAGCTTTACTTAATTTATTTTGAATTGAGTTTGATTTAGCATGCTATATGATTTATGCCATTGTTGTTCTTTTGAAAGTGTTGGACTCGCAACTTTCTTCTTATGAACGGACTCATTCTCTTTTAAGCTTTCCATCTCCATGAATGTCATGCTTGACCTTGTTTTCAACTAATCTTTTACCTCTTGTGAACATTATCATTGATCTTGGTTTGTCCTCTCTTGTGAATCTTATTCTTATGTGAGTTAGTTTAATTCGTTTCAAGTTAGTGCATTGTTTATTCTCCCATTATCTCTACAAGAGTTTTTAGTCAAAGATTTATCATTGAGAAATTACAAATGATTGAGTTGTCTTTTCTATGACTTTTGTATTCTTGTGGATCAATTTAAAACTTGTTTGATGTTTCCTGTCTAGTGGCTCTTGTTTGGACTACCTTAATTTAAGATCCTTTCTAGTATGGCTTGACTCCTTTTTAGTACATCTTAAACTCCTTGAATGTTCTTCTGAGATGGTGATTTTAAGAACACTTTTGGAGTCTTACTTTGAATCTTTTAAAGAAGTTTGAATTCTCTTTGGAAGGATACTAATGAAATTTATTTTCTGTTGTTTGATTGAGCTTGAAACCATTGTTCAATTTTGACGAAGTTAATTTAAAGTTGGCATACGCTATTTTAAATGAGGTTTTGGAAAGCTTCCTTGTTTAGTGGAAGCCGGTTCATTTGTAACGCACCATTTATTTCCTTTACCAAATTGTAAGCAAATTTTTATCTCGGAGTTTCTTTTCTAAAGAGTTTAACTTCTTCTTTCGTCCTTGCTATAAATGTTATACATACTTGTTTGAATATGAATTTTGGGAATTTTTGGAACAAGCATTTGATTTCTTTTTCTGAGTTTTATGATTGCCTTTGGTTAGGCTGTACACCTAATTATCTTTCTAAGATATTTGAGGAAATATTTTAGCTCTTAGCCAAACTTGTGTGCATTTTGTTTTTAAAACTCTACATGATCTACTTCAGCATGAAATTGTATTGAAGTAAAGCCACATTTATGCTTTTGCTACTCTCTTGAAGAATGTTTGTTGCTCAACTTTTCTTCTAGACCGCAAAGTGGTTTTTTTGCAAGTTTTCGACTTTTTCATGCACAGTATATTCGAAAGTATTTGTAATCGTGCTCTTGAGTTCTGTGAGCCTTGTCTTGGGTTTGATATTCTTTTCTGTAAACCTCGTATTTCTTTGACTCAGCTTGAGTTTGTTTCAAAATAATGCGCTGAATTTTCTTCTTATTGGTCCTGTTGGATTTCTTTTATACAAGGGTTATCTTTGAAGTTGTCAATCGATTTATTTCTAGCAAACTTCATTGGTTGAGTGTCCTTGTTTCCCTGGATTGGATACATTCTCCCAAATCTATGAGTATTATTCTTGACACGTCTTTCCTTTCTGAATCTGGTATCCTTCTGAGTAGACTCGAGAGTTGTTTTGATATCACGTGTGATCTGTAGACGTAGTAACGCGATGCGTTAGTTCTTTAAGACGTGATATGTGCATACGAAAGTTAAAGCGGTAGGTGTGCAACGTATGAGTTGTGAGTGTTTTGTTCCTTGCGAACGGGTTGCGGTTGTCAGTCTTGTGGTCGGATATGGGGATTGAAAAGTGCCTGATGAGGTTAGAAAGTTGAAGCCCTGAGGCTGATATGAGATTAGTGTGCGGATGTTAAGCACGTTGTTTTAACCCCATCATGTTTTACAGCCTTTCATGCCTTGCCCTACTATCAAATGATTGACCCATGTTATCTTTTGCATCGAGCCTACCTTGTAATGTTTGCTTTGCAATCACACTCCTACCTTTGCACCCTCATGCATATGACAATCAAAGTATTTGAAAATCGTATATATGTTTATATGATGAGGTATTTCTGCTTCTTCCTTAAATGTGTTCAAAGGTGAACTGTTATGAAATTTCTTTCGTTTTGCATCAATTTTCGAGGACAAAAATTTTTATAAGGTGGGTAGAATGTAAGACCCAGAACTTTTGAAAAGTCTTATTATGATCAAGTCTCAAATCATATAATTATTTATAGCCTTAAATTCAGAAATTATTTTATTAAAGATAATTAAGGCAAGTTTTGATTTATTAAATTTGAGACGAGTTATGATTTTTATCCAATTTTATAATTATTGGGTTATTTTCTATATTTAGATTATAAATTTGGCAGTTATGAAATAATATGGGTTTTATATGATTTGGATTAAATAATTAATATTTTAAATATTAGTACTGCTGTTTTGGAAAAATAAAGAAGTTAATTATATTATTCCTAATTTTTGGATTCAAGCATTTTATTGAAAATAATTTGTAAAATTGATGAGCAGATAGTATTTTCTATATACAATTATTGTTGAATTTAATTTGGGTTTCAATTATTGTATCATTCCCAATTTTATGTGAAATTACCAAATCACCCCTAGTCCTAATTTTCAAAATAATGAAACCCTAACCCAGCGACCCGTTACCTGACCCGGTTCCCTTTTCCCCTATACCCAGCTGCAGCCGAAATCCCTTTCTCCCCCTCCCCCCAAAATAGCAGCAAACACACACAAACCCTTTCAACGAAAACTGAACAGAGAGTGAGAGGCTGGGTTATGGCTGAGAAGAGGAGAGGAAGGAGATTCGTACCGGCGTGCTGGGCTCCACCACCGCCATTGCGTCGTCGCCGTCGCACCTCCTGCGATCAGCTTCACCGTCCGTTCTGCTTTCCGTCAAGTCCATCCCGCTACTGACGCCGCCGAACCAGGCTGAGGGAGAGGGAGATTGAAACGAGCCATGAGAGAGGGTGACGAGCGCGAGCCAGGACTGGAAAGGAGAAGACACTGCCGCGCATCCTCGCCGCCGTCGCTGGAGATCTGGGAGTCGCCGTCGATCGCCTTTGAGCCACGCCGGACCCAGAACTGCGAACGTGATGGATGCGAGGCAGGAGCCCGACGCGAGAAAGAGGGAACGCACGTGCGCGCGCAGGGAAGGGCGACGCCGCTGTCACCGCCGTTGCTGAGCTGTCGTCGCCGCCATGAAGGCTGCACTACTGCCTTTGTTGCTACTGGGGACAAAGAGACCGGAATGGGTAAGTAGAAGGGGTTTCTGCCACCGTTGGAACTCTGTTTGCTGTTGTTGTCGTGGCCGCCGCGCCTTTGGCTGCCGGGAGCGATAATGTGGCCGCCGGAACCCATCTTTCTTGGTAAGCATTTAGCTTCCGAAACCCCTTAAATTGATTACTCCGTTATAGTCCGTTAGAAATTCTGAGACATTGGTTACACAGGGTTGAGTCCCGGTATTTGCGCGTCAAAATTAAAGCTGCCGTTGGGCCACCGGAGCTTCTAGCTGATGTGTATTTTCAGAAAACGAATTCCAAACACACAAAACTAACCGACAAGTGTACCGGGTTGTATCAAGTAATAATAACTCACGTGAGTGAGGTCGATCCCACAGGGATTGAAGGATTGAGCAATTTCAGTTTAGTGGTTGATTTAGTCAAGCGAATCAAGATTTGGTTGAGTGATATGTGATTAACAGAATTTAAATTTCATGGAAAATAAAGGGAATGGGTAAATTGCATGAAATTAAAGAGAACAGAAAATAAAGTGCTGAACCTTAAAGAGCAAGAAATTAAATGGCAGAAACTTAGAACGCAAGAAATGTAAATTGCAGAATCTTAAAGTGCAAGAAATGTAAATGGCTTGAATTGTAAAGGGAATTGGGAAGTGGATTTGCAGAATTTAAACAAGGAAAAGTAAAATGCAATAAACAGAAAAGTAGAAGATGACTTGAATTAAACTGGATCTAAAACGGAAATGAGAAAAAGCTTGGTGTAGCAATGAAATAAAGAAATTGAAATTTAAAACTGTAGATCTCAGGACTCAAGAGACTAGATAGCTGAGTCTAGATCTCACTGCCTTCCTAGATCCAGCAAGAACAATTGCAAAGGAAATAAAGAAAAGTAAGTTGCAGAATGAGTAGAAGAACAAGCAATTAACAGAAATGGAAATTCAATTGTGCAGAGATTTAAACAAAATCTCAAGGTGAGATTGAAACAGAATTTCTTCAATTCTCCACCCAAGATCCAAAACAAGAAAAGTAAAGAGTGCTGAGCAAGAACAAGGAAGAAGAGAGATTAATTCTCCTTCCGAATTCTCTAGAATTCTAAAGCAACAATTCAAAAATGTAAAGGTGAGCTCTCCGTAAGTGTTCCAAAATTCTCTCCAAAGAAAAGCTCCTCTGGCTTGCTTATGGCTTAAGAAAGTGCATAAAATCAATTGAAAACAAAAGAAAAAGGCTAGTGAAACTAGGCTAAGATGACTTGTCATCACTAGCCGCTAACGGATCTTTTGCCGGGTCGATTCGAAATCGCAGCTGCTTTGTTTCGCTAGTTCAGTGAGTATTTATATTTCGGAAAGCCTCGCGTTAGTATTCTATTGTGTTCGGTTAATGAATATGAGTTTTGATAACGTGGGGTCGAATCCTGATTATTATATGTTGCGATTAGTGTTGCTATGATTATTGCGAAAGTGGCTGGGAGTTGAGGTTTTGGTTGCCGTCAGTTCGGGTTGAGGCGGAAAGGACTCTGTGAGGCGTTTGGGTTATGGAATTGCATTTTGAGGTAGGGGCGCTTTCCAAAAACTATATTTTTTTATATGTTGGAATTATTACATATGGATACTGATGTGAGAAAATGTGTATTTGGTGATTGTATCGGCCTTATGTATTATTTGATTGACTCGAATGTTTATGGATGTTGGTTTGGCCGAGTTGTTGTGCGGCTTTGTGAAATGTAATATTTTAAAGTTGATTCTTTAAAGATCAAGTTTTAGGGGAGGTGCTGCCGAAATTTCTACAAAATCCTAGTCTTGTTTGAAAAGATGTTTAAAAAGGGTTGGATTTGAGGAATTATATTATTTGAATATTTATGTTTTCAAGCTTAATTTGTTTAATGAACTTTATGCATTGAGTTCGGCTTAGTCAGAAATGAACTATTTGTACAGTTTGAATCACTGAAGGAAAGAATGATGCTCTAATATTGATTTCAATATAAAAATAAGCTTTTAGTGATTTTAAAAGAATCTAGACTTTTGATTGAGTAATTAAGTTTGAGGTATTTTGGAAGAGTTATAAAAATGGGTTCCAAAAAGAAACCTGAAAGTGGTTTGATTCAAATGAACCGGTTCTTTTTCAAATGAGTTGATTTTTAGACCAGGTTGGAACTTGTGATTTTGTATGGTCGGTTTCATAATAAATTCAGTTTTATTTACTTGAACCGAGAATCCATGATTTTAAGAGTTTCAATGAATTATAAGGAATTGATATAGGTTGACCTTCCCTAAAGACTTGGGACTCTGCCAAGAAGCTTTTATTATAAAATCCCATTGTTGGACGAGTGATTTTGAATACTTTGAAATAAATCCTTAACTTACCATGGTTTTGGATGTTTTGGAAAGACGAGAATCTTTTATTATAAAATCCCATTGTTGGACAGGTGGTTTTCAATACTTTGAAATAAATACATAACATGTCATGGTTTTGGAAGTTTTGGAAAGAGAATGCCGAGAGTGGCTTTGTTTTAAAAAGGGAACTCACTTTGAGTAAATTTGGCTTATGAGCCTAAGATGATTTGAGAAACGAAATTTCTAAAGCCAAGGCTGAAAAGAGTTGAAACTTGATTTCAAAGTGAAGCGATTTGAGAAAAAGTGATTTATGGCTTAAATGCCGGTTTTATGAATTTGATGACGTTGGATGGTAGAAGTGCTGTTTTGTTATGGGCCGGAATGGCTGTGTATGATTATGAATATTGGCTGGTTCTGGATTGAACCGTGAGCCAGAATGGCTATGTATGATATTGATTTATGGCTGATTGCCGAATGAGTTATGGGCCGTATGGCTGACTATGAATTATGAATTTAAGCCGGATGGCTGAGATGGATGTTGATCCATGGCTGGGACTGAATGAATATGTGCTTGAGATACCTGGGTAGTAGCAAGGGTTGTGGTTCGTCCCACATGCTCCAGGTTAGAGACTGTGACGCCTGGGTAGTAGCGGTAGTAGTGGTGATTCCACTCGCTCCAGGTTGAGCTTTTAAACACCCGCCTGGGTAGTAGCCGCAGTAGTGGTTATTCCACTGGCTCTGGGTCGAGCGGGTAGTAGCAATGGGGTTGTAGCTCAAACCTACTTGCTCCGCAATGGGTGTTTCTGTCCATGGTTAGCTACCAGGACGTGTCGGGTTGGCTATATAACCGACAGATGATATCATCAGCCACTAGGGACAGGCATGCATCGTATGCATTTATGTGACATTGTTTGGGTGTGCATATTATACTTGGATTGCCTATGTGATTAATTGCTAACTGTTCTACTTGCAATAACTGTTTGTTTGTGCTTGCATCTTCCTAATTGTGTTGGCTACTGGGACTCTGTTGGACTGTGGTGATTGGTTGTTATTGGATTGTTTGGGTTTAGGGCCGTGGTTGGAATGAGATGAACTGATAGTTGATTTCAGTCTTGTGTTTCTGGTTTGGAATAAAATTATGAAAGGCTATTTTGGTTCCGCATAGATAAACCGATTTGAAAGGCTTTTGAGTCTTTGAGAATTGAATGGTTCCTCTTTTAGAAAAGATTTTTTACTTTACTTTCATTGTAAACCGTTGTTTTTGAAAAGAGGCATAAGACGGTTATTACTCACTGGTACGGTTTATCTTCATGTATCCTATTACAGTAATTCC
>NC_029794.2:45848813-45880010 GCF_000816755.2 Arachis ipaensis
CATGGGATAATTCATAAAGTAGCAACAGCCTACCATCCTCAGACTAATGGGCAAGCCGAGGTGTCAAACAGAGAGATAAAGTGCATATTACAGAAGATAGTCAAACCTCATCGAAGAGACTGGAGCACCAGGCTACAAGATGCATTTTGGGCATACAGAACAGCATACAAGACACCCATTGGGATGAGTCCCTTTCGCTTAGTTTATGGAAAAGCCTGTCATCTCCCAGTTGAAGTAGAGCACAAAGCCTTTTGGGCAGTAAAGGAGTGCAACATGGGATTTGAGAAAGCCGGAGCTGAAAGGAAGTTGCAACTGCAAGAATTGGAAAGCCTTCGCCCGGAAGCTTATGAGAACTCAAGGCTATACAAGGAAAAGATGAAGGCTGTACATGATCAGCACATCAAGAGGAAAGAGTTCCAACCTGGAGACTTAGTCCTCCTTTACAAATCTAGACTGAGGCTCATGCCAGGCAAGTTGAGATCAAGATGGGAAGGTCCGTATAGAGTAGAGAAGGTTGAACCGTATGGAGTTTTTCACTTAAGTCACCCTTCAAGCTCTGAACTCATCAAAGTGAATGGACATCGTCTGAAGCTATATCATGGTGAGAAGGTGACGAAAAACAAGGAGTTAGATATCTTCCTCTTGGAGGATCCACTCACAGCTGAAGACTGAGCTAGTGGAGCGTCCAACTTACGGACGTTAAAGCAAAGTGCTACGTGGGAGACAACCCACCATGGTATGATCGTTGCTTTCTTTATTCTTAGTTTTCTTATTCAATAACTCTTCTCTTTATTAGTACATTTAGTTTTCATCTGCATTTGCATATTTTTATTTTTTTTTTAAAAAAAGAGGGAGAGCCGCGACGCGATAGCGTCGCCGACGCGTCCATGTCGCAGGTGGCTTAGAGAGAATAATTAATCGAACAGAGAGTCACGCGGGAGCGTGGCTGGAGGTGTGCCTTTGGCACAAATCGTCTCACGCGACCGTGTCGCTGACGCGTCCGCGTCACATGGGAAAAATGCCTCCCACGCGTCCGCGTCACTCACGCGGCCGCGTGACCTGGAAATCGACGTAAGAAAGGGTGCACGACCGAAAGTTGTGCTAGAGTGGTGCTGTACTGGTGCTGAACGCACAAGCCTTACTACGCGGACGCATGGCTCACGCGTCCGCGTCATATTCCTATAGTGGCCACTCACGCGATCGCGTCGATCACGCGACCGCGTCACCCTGGATTTTGGCAAAAATAAGTTTTGAACAGAGAGTTGTGCGAGCGCGAGGCTGCCCTCGCGCCAGTAGCACAAAACGAGTCACGCGTCCGCGTGACCGACGCGACCACATGAATTCATTTAAGCGCAAGTCGCTTGAACGCGTCCCCACGCGTCCGCGTCGCCTGCGCCACACAGATTATCCTAATTTGCCAAATATCTTATCTTTCCCTTCCCCAAATCCTACTTTTTCTTTTCCCCCTCATTATTTTTTCCCTCTCTTTCTCCTTCCTTCTTTCTCACTTTCTATTCTCTCTCTCATCACCATTAACAAGGTTTTTCTTTTCTTCTTCCCTCTTTACTTTTCTATTCTTCTTCTTAATTTATGTTCTCTTCTTCTTTTCTTTTTCTTTTTACTTGTATTATCTATATTTTTCTTTTTCTTTCTTTTTCTTTTAATTGGTGTTAGATATTTAGTAGGATCATTATTATTCCCTATGGTTTGCTTGTGGATTATTAAGAACTTGTTTGGCAATTTTATGTTAATTTTTAAAAGGGTTGCTTGCATGTTCCACTTATTATTTTCAATAGCTTACCTACCATGCATGCTATGTGTTTGTGAAAACACCCGTATGGAATTGTGCACTATTTTTAGATTTCTTTTTACTCTAAATGCCTGCTTTTCCCAAAACCCTTTTTTATATTTTATTAATTTAATATAATTGCTATTCCAAGCAGGTTGTTAGTTTGAATTCTGTGGTAATTTAACATGGACATTGAATGCTTGATCTATGCTACTCATGCCTTTGCCTGCATGCCAATAAACACCTTGAATTCAATTGTCATCATATGCACTGGCTATTTCCCGTTGATAACTTTTCACATGTAGTTATGACCATGTGTTAACATCATTTATCCTTTAATGTGCATTGATTACCACCCATACCATTCTCTTCCTTGCTCTATCCTTTGACATTTTGACATATTTTCTCTTTTCTCCCTTTCAGGATGGCCACCAAAAAAGGCAAGGAGAAAGCTGCTCCCAAATCAACAGCAAAGAGAGGAACAAAACGAGCATTAGTGGCAGAGCCTTCTTCAACTGCAGTTAAACCCTCAACAAAAAGAATTAAGAGGATTATAAAGGTTGATGATAAAGAGAAAGCCTTCCCAACAAAAGAAACTGCACGATTTCCCAATCGCTACTGTGAGCAGATGTTCTCCATCCTGGCAGAAAGGAGTTACAACAACGAATACCTTCTTATCCTCCCAAACCATATTGCTGAATTTGTTGAACCACAAATTGCACGAAGATAATGGGGTTTCCTCCAGAGACAGCCACGGCAGGTTAATCTTTCTTGGGTAGTAGAGTTCTACTCCAATTTCCACCTGCCGACCCTGCAGTCTGTCTATGTCCGTCAGAAGCAAGTTCCCATTACAGAAGAGGCCATTCAACGAACTTTAGTTCTTCCCCCTACTCCAGAAGGACTGGACGCATTTCAAGAAGCTGCACTCAAGCGCCAGATGTACCAATTTAACTGGGACACTGTTCTCAGAGTTATTGCACTATCTGGCAGCAGATGGATCTACGGATACCATCGTTCCCATCCTAAGGGAATATCGGCTTCCGCACTTACCTTGGAGGCTCGAGTATGGGCACAAATTATGTCCTATTACGTTTTTCCAAGCACTCATGAATCCTCCTTCACTGCAGACATGGCCGTTCTACTATGGTGCATCCTTACAGACCAGCCTCTGAACCTACCAAGACACATCCGGAATGCTATGGGACACGTACAAATTGCGGGCAACTTACCTTTTCCCGCCTTGGTTTCAGATCTCGTCTCAGCCGCCGGAGTCTCCTACAGAGCTGGGGACACCAAAGCCATGCTTCCACGGGAAGATCAGTATGTCCCTAACGGGAAATATATCAGACCTTCAGCAGCCACTACCAGCCAGCCTACTGAACCAGCTGAAGAGCTTCCTCCTTCAACACCACAAGCACCTACAACCACTCAACTGCTCCATCAGATACTTGAAAAGTTGGATCGGCAGGAACACAAAGCAAAGTTAAGAGAGCGCCGTAACAAGCGCCGATTCACATACCTCAAGGAGCTACTTAAAGGAAAATACAGAGACTCAGACACCCTGGACTCCACTTCCTTTACCAGCACAGGGAGCCATGACGGTCCCGACTGTGGAGATACTGCTACCAGCACACCTTTGTTCCTGACAGATGGCACCGAGGATGGTGCAAAACCTTAAGTGTGGGAAGGTCGGTCAGTACCTGACTTCCGGAGGTAATTTCTCTTCCCTAACACCAATAAAATAGGATATTTAATTAGTTTTTCTTTTGTAGAATAGGATAAATTGCATAGTAATAGATTAGTTGCATGCATGTTCTACTTGATTGAAAAGACAATAAGTTTCTTCAAAGACCCTATTTTTAGAACAAAAAAATTTCACTAATTTTAATTTAAACTTTTGTGTTAAATTTGCTTGAAGTTATATTTGGAACATGGTTTTTGAGCTAAAGAACACACAACCTGTGAGACTTTGAGCCTTTATACATGGTTACATTATTTAACCATAATTATTCTGTTCTTTTGTGTTTACTTCTCTATGATTGTAATTTATATTTTGTTTCATCTTATATGTCTAATGTTTAATATATTTATATGCTTGCATATGATTGAGGCCATTATTTGTTTAGCTCACTTATCCAAATTAAGCCTACCCTTTCAATTACCTTTGTTAGCCACTTTGAGCATTTAAATCCCATTTGTTCTGCATTTTACCACATTACTAACCTTAAGGGGGAAAAACAATTTTATATCCCAATTAAATCTTTGGTTAGCTTAAGATAGAATTGTGTGTTAATTAAGTATGGGAAAATTATGGGAACAAAAGATAATAAGGGAATGTGTCATGATGAGATAATAGAAATTTGGGTACCTACTCATGTGAAACTACAAGAATTAGAAATCTATGTGCATTGATAAGCTATGTTTATTTTTATGTTATTTTATAAAAAAATAGAAAAATCCAAAAATATTCTATAATTAAATAAGGTGACGAAAATTACCCCAAAGTTATGTTAAGAATTCCAAGATCAATGTATGTATGATAAAATTAAAATAAAAGTTGATACATGAGTAAGGAATGTGAAAGAGAAATTTTGGGTAGCTAGGTATGAAATTTAAGTTATATAGAATGTACATATGTGTGGGTTAATGCTTGGGTTAATTAAAGATTCAATTTATAAGCTTACTTAACCACATATGTATCCTTACCCTTACCTTGGCCCCATTACAACCTTGAAAAGACCTCATGATGTTTGCATTGGTATATTAAACGTTGTTGATTGGTTAGGTGAAGAACAAAAATTAGAAGCATGATTAGAGAAGGATAGAGTGATCACCCTATACACTAGAGAGATTAGAGCATACATATATCATCAGTGAGGTTTCAATGCTTAAATTCTATGTTCCCTGCTTTAATGAGCTACCTTCTTGCATTTTTATCTGTTCTTACTGTATAAGAATTGAATTAGTGGAATTTGATTTGTGATTGTCTTGAAGAGCTTATTTACTTTTGACCAAGTGGACAAAAATCATATAGTTGCATTCACATATATAGGTTGCATTGCATTGCATGAGTTTTACATGTTCCTACTCATTTATTTTATCTCCTTCAACTAAGCATGAGGACATGCTAATATCTAAGTGTGGGGAGGTTAATAAACCATTATTTTATGGTTTATATTGTGTTTAATTGTGTGGTTTTATCAAATCTTTACCCACTTATTTATTAAATAAGCATGCATTTATAATTCCTTCCTAAAAATACTTTATGGTTGAAAACTTGCTTCCTAGAGATTTTTAATTTTGTATTTTAATTCTCCTTTATTCCATTCCATGCCGTGATTTGTGTGTTAAGTATTTCAGGGTCTATAGGGCATGAATGACTTGGAGATTGGAAAGGAAGCTTGCAAAAATGGAAGGAATACAAGAAATTAAGGAGATGACCAGCGAGAAGTGACGCGAGCGCATGGCTCACGCGACCGTGAGATATAGAGGAAATTGCAGTGACACGGACGCATGGCTCACACGACCGCACGGATTGGAAACTGCACCAGTGACGCGAAGGCGTGGACGATGCACACGCGTGGCAAGGCAAAACGCTGGATGACGCAAACGCCTGAATGACGCGATCGCGTGACATGCGCGATCTGCAGAATCTGCAGAATTCGCTGAGGGCAATTTTGGGCCCTGTTTTGACCCAGTTTTTGGCCCAGAAAAGCAGATTAGAGCCAGGGAACATGCAGAGACCAGAGACAACATTCGTTCCATATAATTTTTAGTTTTAGATCTGATTTTACTTCTCCTCTAGATTTTCTCTCTACACATTCATAGTTTTTAGGATTTGATTTTATTGCTTTTTGGATTGGAACACTGAGAAGAGTTATTACCTCTGTCAAGATTTCGTCATTCTAGTTTGTTTCCTTACTTGTCACTTACTCTTTCATGTTCCTTATTTGCTCAGAGTTACTCTTGGATTATTTCTAGAATTTAATTATACAAGAATTATTTTCATTTCAATTAATCCTTTTGATTATTATTTATTATGTCTTTCAGTATTTCACTTCCCTATTTTGTGAAATTTACATTCATAATGAGCGAGTAGTTCCATAACTTGATTGGGAGATGATTGAAAGGAAACCTTGAGTTGGGTTACTCAAGAGAAAAATTGTAATTGGGTTTATTGTTGGATCGCCCTCTAATCATTGACACTAGTCCTTCTCAAGGGAGAGGATTAGGACTTATGATTAGAAATAGCTTTCCAACTTGCTTGACTTCCCTCTACCTAGTAAAGGGTAACTAAGCAGAACAATCTTCAATTATCAATTAATCTTGAGAGTACTCCAACAAGAATAGGCTTCCAACTAATCTACTCCCAGTCAAGGCTTTTATTTAAAATTACATAAATTCTCTAATTTAAATTCCTGTTTATCAACTCAAACCACTTTTAAAAACATCTGATTAATAAAATAGCACATCTTTCTGCAACTCGTTGGGAGACGACCTGGGATTCATACTCCCAGTATTTTGATTTTAATTTTAATTTTGTGACAACCCTTCTAAATTGATAAGTGGATTTTCGGTTGGTAAGAACTGTACTTGCAACATATCTCTTATAAAAATTTCTTAACTCGCCAATTTCCACGTCAAACATGTATATGATTCCCTTCGTTGTTTACTTCTAATTGGCCACAAAAATTTAAGCTTCCACTGTTTTGATCAATATGTTTTTTAATTTATTGAACTAAAAAATGGAAATTGGAAAATATATAAAGCAAACTATTATCTTTGTTTGCTTTATAGTAGCTTCATCACCCAAACTGTGCTGAGTTAAAATTACAATCAGTATTGCTCTAATTTCCTTTCTACTTTATTTTATTTTATTATGTTCTCGATTATCTAATGTATGTACTACTATATGATAGAATCTTCCCAGCTTTGATACTTGCTTCCCAAAAATGAAAAGTTCAAGAAATTAGGAGAAAATATGTTAATAGAAGTGGAAACTCTGCTGCTTCAAAGCCCTGAATATCTGGTATGCATGTATGCTATGGCTATCTTGAAACTTTATCTTTAACGTCATCAAGTGAGTTTTTCAATTGAGAGAATCCAATTCTATGCATGTGTATATGAATCTACAATATGTTTATAATAGAAGTAAATTTTCATTAACAAGAGAAGGATGTTACACGAGGAAGAGAACATGAGAGGTTTTCAAGATTGAGGCATTGGTTTTCATGATTAGTTTGAATGCTTATATAGTCTTATTTTCTTGGTTATCAGTGTCATTATGATGAGAAATGGCGAAGTTCAATTACATGCGCGGAAACTTCGATCCCTGGTTGATCTCTGTGTTCAGAAAATAATAGATAATATAAGATACCTTGGAAATGTTGGTTGTGTCGATCTACACCTGCTCGAGCGAATTTCGCCACACTACACGGTTGATTAGTTGATGCGTGTGGAGAAAGGCAAGCGAAGTAAGTTTAGTTTCTCGTTTTTGTCAACTATGTATGGAGCTATCACCAGGTGAAATGGTTTGCGTAATTTGCCCAATATGCTATGCAGGGAGCTGATTTGAGTCCAATGACTGATAAGTTATGGAAAGGATTCTTTGAAAAGCAGTACAGGTCAAAAATTGCACCAAGGAAGTAATGAGGAGGATGAGAGAAAAGAAAGTGTCATTTAAACGGAAGTAGTTGTACGAGGTGAATTTTTTACTTGGCCATTCTTTGATTTCTTTATCATAATTCTTTTTGGTTCGACTTGGTTATATTTTGGATGAATGGGGTGTATTCAATAAAAATTGTTAGTTGCACTCACTATGCTAATATAACTTGATAAACATACATGTTAACTGTTAGCTTGATGAACAATGTATTGAAATTCTATAGAAAAACAGAGTAGGCAAGTACGGCTGTGCACTAAAACTCCACCTTTGAGTAAAAAAAGATTTTGGGGAGGTAACTAGTTCACTCTACTATTGTGCTTTATATTTTATTTATGTTTCATCAGGTTGCACTTTTAGTTGTTTAATCTTTGAGGATCTGTTGTAGATGGACCAGGTTACAATGTGTCAAATTTGAAGAGCAACACAATGATATTTCCACTTTTGAGGGGAACTTGATTGATAGTCTCATTTAATTTTTTCACAGGGAGCTACTCATGGCCTTTTACAAAAAAACAAAGTAGAAGCCTGATAGGATTATATTCTACAGGTTGGATCTGTCTCAACAAAACATGTAATATACTTCAATGATAATTTTTTTAAAAATGTTTGATTATATCAATTCTTGCATTGGCAGAGATGGAGTTAGTGAGGGACAGTTCAGTCAAGTTTTGCTTCATGAGATGGATGCAATAAGACAGGTGTGGCTTGCTGAAGAAATTTTTTGGTGCAATAACCTTGTGCCTTTTAGATGGAAAAAATAGAAAGAACTTCCTAAGTGACTAGTATTCTTTTACTTGTATTTTTTAAAATACACGTGTTGAATGTGTGTAACAATTTTTGTTATTCCCCAGGCTTGTGCCTCCTTGCAGGCGGGTTATCAGCCCAAGAAACAAAGATGGTGGAGTAAGCTCTAGGGATGAAACTAACACAAGAGACCAAGAAACTAAGTCTGGCTTGTTTTAAAGCTAATTACCAAATGAGGAAACTTTTGGCCTCCAAATCTTATTTATCATCACTTAGCTAAGTTACTTGTATTCATATTCTAAGTAGTAAAAATAGCATTTATTAGATAGTTTAAATACATTATTAGATATTAAAATAGTTTAGAGGACTGAATGGTAGATTTGATTGATTATTGCATATTGCAATACTTGTATCTTGGTTAGTTTAGTAAGACAAGTTTTTGTATAGTAGTTATTACTTTTGATTTTCAATACAAAAAAATTATATATTATGTTTAGTACTTTGTTTATGAGTTATATAATATTTTGTTTATGGATTATGATTTTTGTTATTGTGAAATTTTAATAAAAAAAATATTTGTTTAACGCGATAAAAACAACGGTAAAAACTACCTTTTTAAACGATAAAAATGTTACTTTAACCAACCAATGTTAAGGTAAAAATGGCGGTTCAAAAATATCATTTTAACCAACCAAAAACATCGTGTTAACCAAGTAAAAATGGCAGTTTTAAATGACATTTTAACCAATAAAAATGTCACTGTCAGGGTAAAAATGGCGGTTTTAAATGCCGTTTTAACCAACTAAAATGCCACTATCAGGGTAAAAATGGCAGTTCAAAAATGCCGTTTTAACCAACCAAAAATGCCGTTTTTATCCTGGAAATAACGGCGGTTTGAACCGCCATTTTAACCAACCAGAAAATGCCATTTTATTTGGAAATAATAGCGGTTCAAACTGCCATAAATACCCAAAAAAACCACCGTTTTAACCAGAATTTTTTGTAGTGAGAGTTCGAAGAATACCTGAGGGTGTTAAGGTATTTATAAGTGTAGAGTTAGAGTCAATAACCACCTTTTAAGTAGTTCCACCTTTGATGGTAGATCAGTTACTCCCTTTTGTTAGGAAGGTTATTGAGATCTCCTTCAAGATTAATAGGAAATATCGTAGGAATTAGTTACTTATTTAGATAAGTAAAACTAGGCCCATGTCGTCGTGGTAATATAGACCTGGGCACTATTGTAGAGTGTCGATTGGGTTTTATTCATTTTGGGTCTGGCTAAGTTATGGGTCAGGGTATGAACAATGCCCCTTGCTTGAGGCCGAGCATCTTTAGGTCAGGATCAGGCATTTCTAGGTCGATCTTAATCTTTTGTAGCTTTCATTCAGTCAAGTTGGGTTTACAATTTGCTTTAGGGAGCAAGTCGGGTACTCGACGTATTTTTTAATATGGACGTTACGTCTTTTCGTAACCATTTGTGCGTCCTTTCAATTACATTGGTAACCGTAAATGCCATTAAATGAGAAAAAATGTACCGTTTTGCCCATAGGGCTATATAAACATAATGCTTTTTCTCTTTCTTCTTTTTTGCTTCATCTTCTGAAAAATTTACTTCATTTCTCTCGAGACCTTCCTTCTTCTTCTTCACTGTGACTGTTTCCATTAATCTCTCTCCAAGATTTCTCTATCTTGGAAATCTGTTTAAAGTCTTCGTCTGTGTTTGTTTGTACTACTACTGCATGCATTCTCCTTGCCTTCTGTTCATCTTCAAGGTTTGTTTTTCTTTCTCTTTTACTCATTATTACTGGATCATGTTTCTTGATGGGTGAAGTATTTTCATTTCTGATATTGTCTTGATGCTTTAGTGAAAAAATGGTCTAAACATGGTTTCTTGCTATTGCCTTCTCTTAGTTTCCTGTCGTTTGTAACTTCTGATTACTCTTTGTAGTGGTAGATTTCCTTATTTATTATTTCTATAGATTATCCTTTTGTCGTGATTTATGTTGAATTCTGGGATTTTACTTTGCCCTCAAATGGAGCCATTTTCTTTTTGACGAATGGCTTCATTTCGTATTTTGATGGAGTGAACTAAATTTTTCATTGTTGATGATGGTCTGACTTCTTCTTTTGTAAACAACTTTTAACTTGCGAATATTTGTAGTGACACAGCTTTATTTTGCTTTTTTGTAGGTATAACCCTTTATGTCTCATTTGGTAGTTCTCAGTATGTCGTCTAAAGTACTTTAAATTGGGTACATGTTACTGTACTTTCTGCTGTCCCCATAATTGATAATGAATATGTAGAAAAGTTTCATTTATAGCTATTTCACTTTATTTTTGGTAACCTTGATAGAGTGTCGAATCAAGTTTGTATCAAGATCTCAAGTATTGGGGAGCAGATACGACTCCTCTGAAAAAGAGTGGGCTCAACCCAGGAATTACTTAGCATTCGTGTCGAAATGTATGAGATGCTTGAATTGTGGTAAATAATAAAGAATTACAATTAAACAGATAAAACTTCCAACTTGAAATTGAAAGAGGGTAAAAATACTTGAAGAACAGAAGTAAAAATAAAATGCGTAAAGCAAATAATGAAAAGAAAACAAATAAATGAAAAAAATGGAAAAAAAGAAGATAAAAGAAAAGCAGATAAAAGTAGACTTCCAACACTCACATGCACTTGTGCTCTATGATCTTCCGTTGCATCGCTGAGACTGGGAATTTTGGCGAAGGCTTATCTATGATGATCTAGTTTTTTGAAGAAGTCCCAAAACTCTTTTGAGTTTTTTCTATTTATAGACCATGGAGATAGACTTACCATAAAGAATCTTGTCCCACGATCTTACTTCCACCTTTTTCTCAGCCATGACCTTGCCTTGACCATGAAAAATCTTGACTCTCAAGTTTTAACACCCACATCTTCCTTGGTCATCAAGTTCTATGTTTTCTTTAGCTTGCTCCTCAAATTTTCCACCCATGTTCTCCACTCAGCTTAAAGGTCGAGTAGCAAGCCTTGCTACTCAAGGAAAGGCAATAACTATCTTTCGACTTCGACGCTTTTTGCACCTTTTTTTTACTTCAGCTTACTCATTTCTGCTTTTGAAGTCGAAACACCGTTTCTGTAGTCAAAACCATTGACAGTCGAAGCGCCCTCTTGTTGAGAAAAATCCATTTTTTGTACCAACAAATTTTCCCTTTAAAACTTGTTATTTTGTTCCAAAATAAGTTTTACTATTCCTCGTATCAGGCACGTGCAACCTTTTCAAATTCTAAAACATTTGAAAGGATAGTTACGCATCATTTAAAATGATACGTGCTTTTTTGGGAATACATAACGTTCCCTGAGCTTTAATGGGTCATTCCTTGAATAGAACACTCCTCAAATTCTCCCTGTCGGACTACCTCCTGAGTCGATCTGGCCTCTTAAAAAGAAATTAGTCATTTATTCTCTCCATTATGTAGCCTGACAGTTTGACTTAGCCCAAGCCTTACCTTCTCCTCGATCTCTTGACTTTAAGACCCAAATAATTCACTGTAAGGTGTCAGAGACAAAAGAATTCAACAAGATATTAGAGATGAACCATTGATGTGAGCCAAATGTAGGTTTAGAATTTTTCTCAAAATAGAATTGGCGTTGCAAGTATAGTCCAAACCCAATAATTGACCAACATCAAAGTTTAATTCAAATAAAAATAACCGAGAGTAATTAAACCTCGGGTCATTCTCCCTAGGAATTACAATGAAGTGTGTAATTATTGGCTATGAGGAAATGTGGGGTTTTGATGGTAATTAACAAGAGAATTAAAAAGGCAAGAAATTAAACAAGCATGCATGGAATTAAATGGAAAGTGGTGCACGAAATTGTGATCTCTAACAATGGCGCCAAAAACTTGGTACGCACAATCTTAATCTCAACTCTTTTTCACAACTCTGCATAACTAACCAGCAAGTGCACTGGGTCGTCCAAGTAATACCTTACGTGAGTAAGGGTCGATCCCATGGAGATTGTCGGCTTGAAGCAAGCTATGGTCATCCTTGTAAATCTCAGTCAGGCAGATTCAAATGGTTATGAAGTTTTGATAATTAAAATATAATTAAAATATAAATAAAATATAAAATAAGATAAAGTACTTATGTAATTTATTGGTGGGAATTTCAGATAAGCGTCTGGAGATGCTTTGTTGCTTTTGAACCTCTGCTTTCCTATTGTCTTCTTCCAACCATGCGTTACCTCCTTCCATGGGAAGCTGTATGATCCTCTCAGATGAAAACAAATCCATATGTGCTGTCACTGTATGGCTAATCATCTGTCGGTTCCCGCTAGCATCGGAATAGGACCATTATCCTTTTGCACACTGTCACTTGTGCCCCACATTCGCAGGTTTGAAGCTCGTCACAGTCATCCTTTCCCAGATCCTACTCGGAATACCACAGACAAGGTTTAGACTTTCTGGATCTCAGGAATGCTGCCAATGGTTCTAGCCTATTGACGTGGCAGAAATTGGCAAGTTAAGAAATTATTATAAGAGATACGTTGCAAGTACAGTTCTTAACCAACTGAAGATCCGTTTATCAATTTAGAAGGGTTGTCACAAAATTAGAATTAAAATACTGGGTGTATGAATCCCAGGTCGTCTCCCAACGAGTTGCAGAAAGATGTGCTATTTTATTAATCAGATGTTTTCTAAAAATGGTTGAGTTGATAAACAAGAAATTAAATTAGAGAATTTATGTAATTTAAATAAAAACCTTGACCGGGAGTAGATTAGTTGGAAGCCCTATTCTTGTTGGAGTACTCTCAAGATTAATTGATGATTGAAGGTTATTCTGCTTAGTTATCCCTTACTAGGTAGAGGAAAGTCAAGCAAATTGGAAAGCTATTTCTATTCACAAGTTATAATCCTCTCCGTTGAAAGTGATTAGTGTCAGTGACTAGAGGGCAATCCAACAGTAGACCCAATTACAATTTTTCTCTTGAGCGTTCCAACTCAAGGTTCTCCTTTCAATCAACTCCCAATCAAGTTATGGAACTACTCGCTCATTATGAATGTAAACTTCACAACATAAGAAAGGGAAATAAAGAAAGACATGATAAATAATAATCAAAAGATCAATTAAAAGTAAAAATAGTTCTTGTATTAATAAATTCTAAAAATAATCCAATAGTAATTCTGAATAAATTGAGGACATGGAAGAGTAAGAGACAAGTAAGGAAAACAAACTAGAATAATGAAGTCTTGGCGGAGGTAATAACTCTTCTCAATATCCAAATCCAAAAAGCAATAAAATCAAAATCCTAAGAACTATGAATGTGTAGAGAAAAAACCTAGAGGAAGAGTAAATTCAGATCTAAAACTAAAATTATGCAGAATGAATGTTGTCTCTTGGTCTCTGCATGTTCCCTGGCTCTAATCTGCTCTTCTGGGCCGAAAACTGGGTCAAAACATGGCCCAAAATCGCCCCCAGCGAATTCTGCAGATTCTGCAGATCGCGCACGTCACGCGATCGCGTCATCCACGCGTTCGCGTCATCCAGCGTTTTGCCTTGCCACGCGTGCGCGTCGTCCACGCATTCGCGTCACTTGTGAAGTTTCCAATCCATGCGTTCGCGTCAGGCACGCGAGCGCGTCACTGCAATTTTCTTTAACTCGCGCGGTCGCGTGAGCCATGTGGCTGTGTCACTTCTCGTTGGTCATCCCCTCAATTTCTTGTGTTCCTTCCATTTTTGCAAGCTTCCTTTCTAATCTCCAAGTCATTCATGCCCTATAAAGCCTGAAACACTTAACACACAGATTACGGCATCGAATGGAATAAAGAAGAATTAAAAATACAAAATTAAAAGTCTCTAGGAAGCAAGTTTTCAACCATGAAGTATTTTTAGGAAGGAATTATAAATGCATGCTAATCATATGAATAAGTGGATAAAGATTTGATAAAACCGCACAATTAAGCACAATATAAACCATAAAATAGTGGTTTATCAACCTCCCCACACTTAGTCATTAGCATGTCCTCATGCTTAGTTGAAGGAGATAAAATAAATGAGTAGGAACATGTAAAACCCATGCAATGCAATGCAACCTATATATGTGAATGTAACTATATGATTCTTGTCCACTTGGTCAAAAGTAAATAAGCTCTTCAAGACAATCACAAATCAAATTCCACTAATTCAATTTTTTTATTTAGTAACAACAGATAAAAATGCAAGAAGGTAGCTCATGAAAGCAGGGAACATAGAATTTAAGCATTGAACCCTCACTGATGATGTATGTACACTCTAGTCTCTCTAGTGTATAGGGTAATCACTCTATCCTTCTCTAATCATGCTTTCTAATTTTTGTTCTTCTCCTAACCAATCAACAACATTTAATATACCAATACAAACATTATGAGGTCTTTTTAAGGTTGTAATGGGGCCAAGGTAAGGGTAAGGGTACATATATGGCTAAGTAAGCTTATAAATTGAATCTTTAATTAACCCAAGCTTTCACCTAACACACATATATACATTCTATATAACTTAAATTTCATACCTAGCTACCCAAAATTTTCCTTTCACATTCCCTACTCATGTGTCAACTCTCATTTTAATTTTATCATATATGCATTGATCCTTGAATTTCAACTTAGCATTGGGGTAATTTTTGTCCCCTTAATTATTTATCAATGCACATAGACTTTTAATTTTTTATAGTTCCACATGAGTAAGTACCCAAATTCCCATTATATTATCATGACATATTCCCTTATTTTCTTTTGTTTCCACAATCTTCCCATGCTCAATTAACACACAATTCTATCTTAAGCTAACCAAAGATTCAATTGGGATATATAATTGTTTTTCCGCTTAAGGCTAGTGATGTGGTAAAATACAGAACAAATGGGATTTAAAGGCTCAAAGTGGCTAACAAAGGTAACTTTAAGGGGTAGGCTTAATTTGGATAAGTGAGCTAAACAAATAATGGCCTCAGTGATATGCAAGCATATAGATATATTGAACATTGGACATAGAGGATGAAACAAAATATAGATTACAATCATAGAGAAGTAAACACACAAGAATAAAATAATTATGGTTAAATAATGTAACCATTTATAAAGGCTCAAATCTCATAGGTTGTGTGTTCTTTAGCTTAAAAACCATGTTCCAAATACAACTTCAAGCAATTTTAACATAAAAGTTTTAATTAAAATTAGTGAAATTTTGTTCTAAAAATAGGGTCTTAGAAGAAACTTATTATCTTTTCAATCAAGTAGAACATGCATGCAACTATCCTATTACTATGCAATTTATCCTATTTTACAAAATAAAAACTAACTAAATAACCTATTTTATTGGTGTTAGGGAAGAGAATTTACCTCCGAAAGTCAGGTACTGACCGACCTCCCCACACTTAAGGCTTTGCACCGTCCTCGGTGCCATCTGTCAGGAACAAGGGTGGGCTGGTAGCAGTATCTCCACAGTCGGGACCATCATGGCTCCCTGTGCTGGTAAAGGAAGTGGAGTCCGGGGTGTCTGAGTCTCTGTATTTTCCCTTAAGTAGCTCTTTGAGGTATGTGAATCGGCGCTTGTTACAGCGCTCTCTTAGCTTTGCTTTGTGTTCCTGCCGATCCAACCTTTCAAGTATCTAATGGAGCAGTTGGTTTGTTGTTGGTGCCTGTGGTGTGGAAGGAGGAATGTCTTCAGCCGGTTCAGTAGGCTGGCTTGTAGTGGCTGCTGGAGGTCTGATATATTTCCCGTTAGGGACATACTGATCATCCCGGGGAAGCATGACTTTGGTGTCCCCAGCTCTGTAGGAGACTCCGGTGGCTGAGACAAGATTTGAGACCAAGGCGAGAAAAGGTTAGTTGTCCACAATTTGTACGTGTCCCATAGCATTCCGGATGTGTCTTGGTAGGTTCAGAGGTTGATCTGTAAGGATGCACCATAGTAGAACGGCCATGTCTGCAGTGAAGGAGGACTCGTGAGTGCTCAGAAAGACGTAATGGGACATAATCTGTGCCCATACTCGAGCCTCCAAGGTAAGTGCGGAAGCCGATATTCCCTTAGGACGGGAACGATGGTATCCGTAGATCCATCTGCTGCCAGGTAGGGCGATAATTCTGAGAACAGTGTCCCAGTAAAATTGGTACATCTGGCGCTTGAGTGCGGCCTCTTGAAATGCGTCCAGTCCTTCTGGAGTAAGGGGAAGATCTAAAGTTTGTTGAATGGCCTCTTCTGTAATGGGGATTTGCTTCTTACGGACATAGACGGACTGCAGGGTCGGCAGGTGAAAGTTGGAGTAGAACTCGACTACCCAGGAAAGATTAACCTGCCATGGCTGTCTCTGTAGGAAACCCCATTGTCTTCGTGCAATTTGCGGCTCAATAAATTCAGCGATATGGGTTGGGAGGATAAGAAGGTATTCGTTGTTGTAACTCCTTTCTGCCAGGATGGAGAACATCTACTCACAGTAGCGATTAGTAAATCGCGCAGTGTCCTTTGCTGGAAAGGCTTTCTCTTTATCATCAACCTTTATAATCCTCTTAATTCTTTTTGTTGAGGGTTTAACTGCAGTTGAAGATAGCTCTGCCACTAATGCTCATTTTGTTCCTCTTCTTGCTATTGATTTGGGAGCAGCTTTCTCCTTGCCTTTCTTGGTGGCCATCCTAAAAGAAAGAAAGGAAAGGTATGTTAAAATGTCAAGGGTTGGAGCAAGGAAGAGGGCGGAAAAAGTGGTAATCAATGCACATTAAAAGATGAATGATGTCAACACATGGTCATGACTACATGTGGAAAATCATCAATGGAAATATAGCAAGTGCATATGGGGACAATTAAATACTAGGTGTTTATTGGCATGCAGGCAAAGGCATGAGTAGCATAGATCAAGCATTCAATGTCCAAGTTAGATTACCAAGCCTTTCAAACTGATAATTTGTTTGTAATGACAATTATATTTAAATAATAAAATATAAAAAAGAGTTTTGTGAAAAACAGGCATATAGAGTGGTAGATTAAAAGAAATCCAAAAATAGTGCACAATGCCATACGGGCGTTTTCACAAACACATAGTATGCATGATAAAAAGAGAATGAAAATAATAAATTGAACATGCAAGCAACCCTGAAAAATTAATATATAATTGCTAAACAAGTCCTTAACAATCCACAAGCAAACCATAAGGAATAATAATGACCCTAATAAATTTCCTACACCAAGTAAAAGAAAAAAAAAAGAAAAGGAAAACATGGATAATGCAAGTAAAAAGAAAAAGAAAAGGAGAAGAAAACATAAAAATAAAAAGAAGAATAGAAGAGTAAGGAGGGATGAAGAAAAGAAAAACCTTGATAATGGTGGTGAGAGAGAGAAAGTAAAAAGTGAGAAAGAAGGATGGAGGAAGAAAGGGGAAAAAAATAATGAGGAGGGAAAAGAAAAAATAGGATTTGGGGAAGAGAAAGATAAGATATTTGGCAAATTAGGATAAGCTATGCGGCGCAAGCGATGCGGATGTGTGGGGTACGCGTTCGCGCAGATGGCGCTTAAATGAATCGACGCGGTCGTGTCGGTCATGCGGACGCGTGACAAGAACCGTGCGAGTGGTGCTAGGGCAGCCTCGCGCCCGCACAACTCTCTGTTCAAAACTCTTTTTGCCAAAAAATTGGGTGACGCGGTCGCGTGGTGGACGCGATCGCGTGGGTGGCCATTATTGGGATATGACGCAGACGCGTGAGCCATGCGTCCGCGTGGTAAGGCTTGTGCGTTCAGCACCAGTCCAGCACCACTTTAGCACAACTTTCGGTCGTGCACCCTTTCTTACGTCGATTTTCAGGTCACGCGTCCGCGTGAGTGACGCGGATGCGTGGGAGGCATGTTTCCCATGTGACACGGACACGTCAGCGACGCGGTCACGTGGGGTGATTTGTGCCAAAGGCACGCCTCCAGCCACGCTCCCGCGTGACTTTCTGTTCGATTTCTTATTCTTTTTGAGCCACCTGCGACGCGGACGCGTCGGCGACGCTGTCGCGTCGCGTGCACTACCTCTTTTTTTTTAATAAAAATATGCAAATACAGATGCAAACTAAATATGCTAATAAGGAGAAGAGTTATTGAAAAAGAAAACTAAGAATAAAGAAAGGAACGATCATACCATGGTGGGTTGTCTCACACCTAGCACTTTGCTTTAACGTCTTTAAGTTGGACACTCCACTAGCTCAGTCTTCTGTTGTGAGTGGATCCTCCAAGAGGAAGATTTCTAACTCCTTGTTTTTCATCACCTTCTTACCATGATATAGCTTCAAACGATGTCCATTAACTTTGATGAATTCAGATCTTAAAGGATGACTCAGGTGGAAAACTCCGTATGGCTCAGCCTTCTCTACTCTATATGGACCTTCCCATTTTGATCTCAACTTGCCTGGCATGAGCCTCAGTCTAGAGTTGTAAAGGAGGACTAGGTCCCCAGGTTAGAACTCTCTCCTCTTGATGTGCTTATCATGTATAGCCTTCATCTTTTCCTTGTACAGCCTTGAGTTCTCATAAGCTTCTAGGCGAAGGCTTTCTAATTTTTGCAATTGCAACTTTCTCTCAGTTCCGACCTTCTCAAATTCCATATTGCACTCCTTTACTGCCCCAAAGGCTTTGTGCTCTACCTCAACTAGGAGGTGACAGGCTTTTCCATAAACTAAGCGGAAGGGGCTCATTCCAATGGGTGTCTTGTATGCAGTTCTGTATGCCCAAAGTGCATCTTGTAGCCTGGTGCTCCAGTCTCTTCTATGAGGTTTGACTATCTTCTGCAATATACGCTTTATCTCTCTGTTAGATACCTCAGCTTTCCCATTAGTCTGGGGATGGTAGGCTGTTGCCACTTTATGAACTATCCCATGCTTCCTCAGTAGTCCTGTTAGTCTCCTGTTACAGAAATGGGTGCCTTGATCGCTCACGATTGCTCGTGGTGATCCAAAACGACAAATGATATAGTTTCTAACAAAGGAAACAACAGTGTTAGCATAATCAGTGCGGGTAGAAATTGTTTCCACCCATTTGGAAACGTAATCCACAGCTAACAATATATAAAAATAACCATTAGAATTTGGAAATGGACCCATGAAGTCAATGCCCCAAACATCAAAAATTTCACAGAAAAGCATAATCTGTTGAAACATCTCATCCTTCTTGGATATATTACCAAATTTTTGGCATGGGAAACAAGATTTACAAAATTCAGCAGCGTCTCTAAAAAGAGTAGGCCACCAGAATCTACAGTCTAAGATTTTTCTAGCTGTTCTTTGAGGGCCAAAATGTCCTCCACTCTCAGATGAGTGGCAGGCCTCTAAAATGGACTGGAATTTTGATTGAGGCATACACTGTCTAATTACCTGGTTAGCGCCAGATCTCCATAAATACGGGTCATCCTATATATAATACTTAGACTCGCTTTTTAGCTTGTCTCTTTGATGCTTAGTAAAGTCTGTAGGAAAAGTGCGGCTAACTAGATAATTAGCTACAGGTGCATACCAAGGGACTACCTCAGATACTGCTTGCAGGTTATCAAATGGGAAATTATCAGCTATAGGAGTAGAGTCATCTTTAATGTGCTCAAGGCGACTCAAGTGGTCCGCCACTAAATTCTGGTTACCACTTCTATCCTTAATTTCTAAATCAAATTCTTGTAGAAGCAGTATCTAACGTATAAGCCTTGGTTTGGATTCCTTTTTAGCTAATAAATACTTTAGAGCTGCGTGGTCCGAGTACACTACTACTTTTGTACCAAGTAAATAGGCTCGGAATTTATCCAGAGCGAAAACAATAGCAAGAAGCTCTTTCTCAGTAGTAGTGTAATTAGACTGAGTGGCGTCTAAAGTCTTAGACGCATAAGCAATTACAAAGGGGTCCTTACCTTCACGCTGAGCCAGCGCTGCTCCTACTGCATGGTTGGAAGCATCGCACATGATTTCAAATGGCTGGCTCCAGTCTGGTCCTCTCACAATTGGAGCTTGAGTCAGGGCAATCTTCAGCTTATCAAACGCTTGTTTGCAATCCTCACTGAACTCGAACTCAATATCTTTCTGAAGTAATCTAGATAAGGGAAGTGCTACCTTACTAAAGTCCTTAATGAATCTCCAGTAAAAACCTGCATGGCCAAGGAACGAATGGACTTACCTCACAGAGGAGGGGTAAGGCAAACTAGAAATAACATCCACCTTTGCTGGATCTACAGAAATGCTTGTAATAGACATAATATGTCCTAGTACAATCCCTTGTTTTACCATAAAGTGACATTTTTCAAAATTCAATACAAGGTTTGTACTGACACATCTATCTAATACTCTAGATAAACTATCTAAGCAAAGGCTAAAGGAATCACCATAAATGCTAAAATCATCCATAAAAACCTCCCTACAATCCTCAATGATGTCAGAGAAAAGACTCATCATGCCACCTTTGAAAAGTAGCTGGTGCATTGCACAAGCCAAAGGGCATTCTCTTATAAGCATAAGTGCCAAAAGGATAGGTAAAAGTAGTCTTTTCCTGATCTTCAGGAGCTATATGAATCTAGAAATAGCTTGTGTAACCATCTAAAAAGCAATAATGTGATTTACCTGACAGGCGATCCAGCATTTGATCAATGAATGGAAGGGGGGTAGTGATCCTTACGAGTGGCTTAGTTGAGACGCCTGTAATCAATGCATACTTTCCAGGCATTCTGTACTCTGGTTGCTATGAGCTCTCCATGCTCATTATTCACTGTAGTGACTCCAGACTTCTTGGGTACCACTTGTACTGGGCTGACCCATTCACTATCTAAGATGGGGTAGATGATATCCGCCTTAAGTAGTCTGGTCACTTCTTTTTTGACAACCTCCAAGATAGTGGGATTCAGTCTTCTCTGGGGTTGACGAACAGGCCTAGCTCCCTCTTCTAAAAATATTCTGTGCTCACAAACTTGAGGGTTGATGCCTTCTATGTCTGCCAAGCTCCATCCAATTGCTCTTTTGTGTTTCCTCAGCACATTGAGTAGCTGTTCTTCTTGTTGGGAAGTGAGTTCCCTTGCAATAATAGCTGGAAACTTCTGCTTGTCCTCAAGGTAAGCATACTTGAGGTGTGGAGGGAGGGGCTTTAATTCTAATTTCTGCTCATGGTCAGGCTCTGGATTATCTGGGGCTGGTGATAATGGCAAAGTGCCCTTATTGTCCTCCAGGAGTGTCCCCACACTTGGACCTTGTCCTGTGTACTTCTTTTCTAACTCCTCCTGGTGAACTTCAGCCACGGTTTCATCTATGATGTCACACTAGGAGATAGAAATGTCATCCAGAGGGTGCTTTATAGCTCTATTTAAACTGAATTTCACTATTCTGCCATCTATCTCAAAGGAATAAGTTCCGGAAAATGCATCCAGCTTAAACTTTGAAGTCTTCAGGAATGGTCTTCCAAGCAGGATTGATGATGGCCGTCCTGAGTCATTAGGGGGCATTTCCAGAATGTAGAAGTCAATGGGAAATGTGAGTCCCTTAATGCTCAGTAATACATCTTTAGCAACTCCAACCACTGTAATAATGCTTTTATCTGCTAACACAAAACGAGCTGCCGACCTTTTTAAGGGAGGGAGCCTTAAAGTATCATATATAGACAAAGGCATTATACTAACACAGGCTCCTAGATCACACATGCAGTCAGAAAATATAACACCACCAATAGTACAATTAACCATACATGGACCTGGATCACTACACTTTTCAGGTATACCTCCCATTAAAGCAGATATAGAACTACCTAAAGGAATAGTTTCTAATTCATTAATTTTGTCTTTATGTATACATAAATCTTTTAGAAACTTTGCGTACCTGCTGAATAACATCAAAAAGGGGAACAGTTACCTCAATCTTTTTGAATATTTCTACCATTTTGGGATCAAGTTCTATCTGCTTCCTGGGCTTCCTTGCGATTTGTGGAAATGGAATAGGGAGGGCGTTTCCTACAGGGTCTACCTCCTTTGGTGCTTCCTTCTGTGGTTGAGCTTCTTCTTCTTCAACCATGTCTTGTATGTCCTCTTCCTCTTCAACATCCTCTACTTCCACCACCTCTTCAGCTGAGGCGTGTTATGATGGGATTGGCTCCTCCTGATTCCTCTTTTACAGTGTGGTTCCGGACCTTAGGGTGATGGCATTGATGCCATCCATTGGATTGGGTAATGGTTGAGAGGGGATTCCGCTGGAGCTCAAAGGCTGGTTATTGGAGTTATTTAGCGATCCAATCTGTGATACAAGAGCTTGCAAGGTAGAATTCAGACCATTTAGAGTAGAAGTAAGGTTGTTTTCCATGGCCTACTGTCTCCGATCAATAGATTGTAGTAACTCATCATTAGAAGATGAAGAAGGACAAGTGATCTGAGAGGTCTGCTGTTGGTTGTGCTGTGGTCCTTGGAATTACCTCAGGTGAGGTGCTCTGTAAGGCTGGTTCTGCTGCCTATTGTTGTTATTATTCTACCTCTAATTTCCCTGATTGTCTCTGCCTCCTCTGTTATTGTTGTCCCTCCAGCCCTGGTTAGAATTATCTTTCTAACCTTGGTTTGAATTATCCTGCCATCCATGGTTGTAGCTGCCACCTTGATTGTATCCTTGATTGGGGCGGTCATAAAAGTTATGAGTGGCTACTACAGTGTTGTCTTCCTGTTGGAGCTGTAGACGTTCATCAGTATAATGGCTATAATCAGCATAGATCCCGCACACTCTCTGTGGAACTAACTGTTGGCTTTGCTGTGGTGGAGAAGGCTGAGCTTGCTGAGCTTGTTGTTGACTCAACTGCATCTGCTTTAGTAATTTGGTCATTTCACAGATACTCTGAGTTAGAGCAGCAGTCTCTCTGCTAGAGGATACTTCTGCAATAGCTTTTGACCGGCTTTGTTTCTGCCTGTGATTCCTAGTAGATTCAGCTAAGTTGCTGATCAATTGCCATGCCTCATCAGTGGTCTTGTACTTTTTCATAGACCCATTGCTAGCACTTTCCAATGTGGTCTTATCTTGGGGCCTCATGCCCTGTGTGACGTAGCCGAGCAACACTATCTTGTCAATCATATGGTGGGGGCATGCTTCCAGAAGGTTGTTGAAGCGCTCCCAGTATTCGTAGAGAGTCTCGGATTCATCCTGAACAATCATGGAAATATCTTTCCTTAGTTTATCAGTAACTTCAGTTGGAAAGAATTTTTCCAAAAATTCTCTTCTAAGCATATCCCAGTCAGATACGGTTGCTGCGGGTTGAGTGTAGTACCACTCTCTCGCCTTTCCCTCAAGAGAGAATGGAAAAGCTTTTAACAAAATAGAAGTTTCATCTGCACCATCACGCCTGACAGTAGAACAAGCTGCTTGGAAATCCCTAAGGTGCTTGATAGGCTCTTGAGCAGGTAAGCCATGAAACTTAGGCATCAAGTTGAGCAGTGCAGTCTTTATTTCAAAGTCTGTAGCCACCACTGGGTGATGCGCTTGAAACGGTTGCAGTGTGAAATCAGAGGCTCCAGCCTCCTGGATAGTAACTCTCCTAGGTTCTGCCATGTCACCTGCACGTAAATCAACCGAATCAGTAGAAAGGGAGCTTGTTTCTTTCTCAAGTGACGTTTCAGATTCGCCCTCGGAGAGGACTAACCGACGCCGAGCTTGCCTTATACGTGAAATAGTTCTTTCAATCTCAGGATCAAATACTGGCAAGCTTGGATCAGGAAGTGAACGCGTCATTTAACGAAAGAAACATGTAGCTCATAGTAGCAAAAATAAAATAAAATGCAAATAAATAAATTCCAATCAATAACTTAGCACTCTATTGCAACTCCCCGGCAACGGCGCCAAAAATTGACGTGGCGAAAATTGGCAAGTTAAGAAATTATTATAAGAGATACGTTGCAAGTACAGTTCTTAACCAACCGAATATCCGTTTATCAATTTAGAAGGGTTGTCACAAAATTAGAATTAAAATACTGGGGGTATGAATCCCAGGTCATCTCCAAACGAGTTACAGAAAGATGTGCTATTTTATTAATCAGATGTTTTCTAAAAATGGTTGAGTTGATAAACAAGAAATTAAATTAGAGAATTTATGTAATTTAAATAAAAACCTTGATCGGGAGTAGATTAGTTGGAGGCCCTATTCTTGTTGGAGTACTCTCAAGATTAATTGATGATTGAAGGTTATTCTGCTTAGTTATCCCTTACTAGGTAGAGGAAAGTCAAGCAAGTTGGAAAGCTATTTCTATTCACAAGTTCCAATCCTCTCCCTTGGAAGTGATTAGTGTCAGTGACTAGAGGGCAATCCAACAGTAGACCCAATTATAATTTTTCTCTTGAGCGTTCCAACTCAAGGTTCTCCTTTCAATCAACTCCCAATCAAGTTATGGAACTACTCGCTCATTATGAATGTAAACTTCACAACATAAGAAAGAGAAATAAAGAAAGACATGATAAATAATAATCAAAAGATCAATTAAAAGTAAAAATAGTTCTTGTATTAATAAATTCTAAAAATAATCCAATAGTCTTTCTGAATAAATTAAGGACATGGAAGAGTAAGAGACAAGTAAGGAAAACAAACTAGAATAATGAAGTCTTGGCGGAGGTAATAACTCTTCTCAATATCCCAATCCAAAAAGCAATAAAATCAAAATCCTAAGAACTATGAATGTGTAGAGAGAAAACCTAGAGGAGGAGTACATTCAGATCTGAAACTAAAACTATGCGGAATGAATGTTGTCTCCTGGTCTCTGCATGTTCCCTGGCTCTAATCTGCTCTTCTGGGCCGAAAACTAGGTCAAAACAGGGCCCAAAATCACCCCCAGCGAATTCTGCAGATTCTGCAGATCGCGCACGTCACGCGATCGCGTCATCTACACGTTCGCGTCATCCAGCGTTTTGCCTTGCCCAGCGTGCACGTCGTCCACGCATTTGCGTCACTTGTGCAGTTTCCAATCCATGCGTTCGCGTCAGGCACACGAGCGCGTCACTGTAATTTCCTTTAACTCGCGCAGTCGCGTGAGCCATGTGGCCGCGTCACTTCTCGCTGGTCATCCCCTTAATTTCTTGTGTTCCTTCCATTTTTGCAAGCTTCCTTTCTAATCTCCAAGTCATTCATGCCCTATAAAGGCTGAAACACTTAACACACAGATCACGGCATCGAATGGAATAAAGGAGAATTAAAAATACAAAATTAAAAGTCTCTAGGAAGCAAGTTTTCAACCATGAAGTATTTTTAGGAAGGAATTATAAATGCATGCTAATCATATGAATAAGTGGGTAAAAATTTGATAAAACCGCACAATTAAGCACAATATAAACCATAAAATAGTGGTTTATCACCTATACCATGAAGACTCTGATCTCACGGAATGGAATGCTCTGTTGTCAGGAGAGGCAACCATGCGTCGTGAACCAGGAGGCCAAGAGATACACACTCAAGCTATTGCAGATAGAACAGAAGTGGTTGTCAGGCACGTGTTCATAAGTGAGAATGATGATGAGTGTCACGGGTCATCAAATTCATCAGGTTGAAGTGCGAGTGAATATCTTAGAGAAGAAGTAGGCGTGAATTGAATAGAAAAACAATAGTACTTGTATTAATTCATGAAGAACAGTAGAGCTCTACACCTTAATCTATGGGGTGTAGAAACTCCACCGTAGAAAATACATAAGTGAAAGGTCTAGGCATGGCCGTGAGGCTAGCCTCCAAACGTGTACAATAGATGATAAAAGATAAAAGTTTCAACCAAAAGACTATCCAAGATGTAAAATAAATCTCTAAAATTAGTTTTTATACTAAACTAGTAACTAGGGTTTACAGAAAATAAGTAACTAAGTGCAGATAGTGCAGAAATCTACTTCCGGGGCCCACTTGGTGTGTGCTTGGACTGAGCATTGAAGCTTTTTCGTGCTTAGGCTGTTTCTGGAGTTAAACGCCAGCTTTGGTGCCAGTTTGGGCGTTTTACGCCAAGATATTTTAGGCTGACTTCGGACGCCAGTTTGGGCCATCAAATCTCGGACAAAGTATGGACTATTATATATTGCTAGAAAGCCCAAAATGTCTACTTTCCAACGCAATTAAGAGCGCACCAATTGGGCTTCTGTAGCTCCAGAAAATCTACTTCGATTGAAGAGAGGTCAGAATCCAACAGCATCTGTAGTCATTTTTCAGCATCTGAATCAGATTTTTGCTCAGGTCCCTCAATTTCAGCCAGAAAATATATGAAATTACAGAAAAATACACAAAATCATAGTAAAGTCCAGAAATGTGATTTTTGAATAAAAACTAATAAAAATTAATTAAAACATACTAAAAACTATGTAAAAACAATGCCAAAAAGGGTATAAATTATCCGCTCATCAGAAAGCAACTAATCAAGAAAAGGGAATTTAAATGCTAAAGAAACCTCTTGGCAAGGATTGAGAGTTAACGTTACCTATCCTAGCCATTGACTACAAACATATGATGATAATGAAGAGTTAATCCTACTTAGTCAACCTAACATCGAGGATAAGTCAAATAGGCATAATTGATCTCAATCCACAAGTCCTAGCCAACTCACTACTTAGCTTAGTGAAAGACTAGCGTTAGTGGAAACCAAATCAACTAACTACTCTAATATATCAATCAAGAATGGACATCATTGATTTAAAGTCACCTAAGTCCTCAATTCCAAGCGAAGAGTGTGAAAAACTACACTAAAACTAAGACAAGCATTTTGTCAAACACTTGGTGTGCATGAAAATAAAAGCATATTAAATTGCCATAAAAATAAAAGCTAAAGTTACCAAATACAAGAAAGTAATAATAGCAACTCAATTAAACATCAATAAACATAAAGACATCAAATTGCATTAAATAAAAATTAAAATTAACAAGAGTTCATAAATATAAAAGTGAAAAAATAAAGGAAATGACAAAAGAAATGAAGTGGATCAAGACAAGAGAACATGAAAATATAAATGAAACTATACTAAAACAAGAATCAAAAAATAAAATTAAAAAGGAATTAAACTAGAAACCCTAAATTCTAGAGAGAAAGGGGAGCTTCTCTCTCTAGAAAAACTACCTAGAACATGTTAAAACCTAAACCTAATTGTCCGTTCTTCATCCTTCTTCAATTTGGCTTGAAATAGCTTCAGAAATGGGTTGAATTGGGGCTCTGGAAGCCCAAAATTTGCCCCCAGGAAATTGCAATTAATGACCTCACATGCATGCATTCGTGCATATGCACGACCTACCATGCGTACGCACGGTTGCGCAAAATTCCCATTGTGCGTACGCACCAAAAGTAATGCATACGCATGGTTACACGAGGTTGCAATAGTGCGTACGCACGCATCGCTATGCATACGCATACTTGCTACAGCTTCCAAACAACATTTTCTTCATGATTTCTTCTCTTTTGGATGCTCTTTCCTCACTTCTTCAACCCATACTTACCTTGGAAACCTGAAATCGCTTAACAAATATATCAAGATACCAAATGGGATTAAAGTGAATAAAATTTAACAATTAAAAAGCCTAAAAAGCATGTTTTCACTTTCAAGCACAATTTAAGAAGAAATTATGAAACTATGCTATTTCAATGGATAAATGCAAGAAAAGTTGATGAAATCCATCTAAATAGAGAAAATAAATATCATGAAATGTGGATTCATCACATCCCCACACTTAAACAATAGCATTTCCTCATGCTATACCAAAGAAAGACAAGAAGGGGTATCACTTATTCAATGCAAACTATCTATATGCAATCTATCTATATGTATGTAACTATTTTACCTAACTATCTATATGTATTTAATTAGTCTAAATAAATTAATTTCCAAGAAAGTATCTATACACTATCAAGGGCTAAGGCAATCATAACCAATTACATTCACCATTGAATTGAGTCATATAAAGCAATTTAAGCAAACTTGCAAGATAAGCAATGATCATAGGTGGAAATATGGAATTGAGTGATTGAACCCTCACCGGATATATATATGCACTCTAGTCACTCAATTGTTTAAGGTCAATTCACTCAATTCTCCTCTAATCATGCTTTCTAAAGTTTGTTATTCATCTAACCAATCAACACAAATTTAATGTACATATGCAAATATCATGAGATCTTTGCAAGATTGTAATGGGGCTAAGGTTAAAGGTAAGAATGTATATATGGCTAGGTGAGCTTGCATTTGAATCTTTGATTAACCTAAATTATCACCTAACATACACAACCTATAAACTTCTAATATCAAGCTTAGCTACTCATAATCTCACTTTTTCATATACCCTCACTCATGCATCAAATTCCGTCACATATGTATTGATTTTTATTGAATTTCATATTGGGATAATTTTGTCCCCTTTTTATTATTTTTTTTCTTTTTTTTTTGCTTTTATAATATATATGCCAACACATCAATGCATATAGTTTCTATAATATAACATGATCATGTACCCAAATTCCAAATATTTCTCAATAAGTATAAAGCACATTTTCATCAACAAAAGTCCCACATTTTCCCCACACTTATCCCAAATCACAATCAAGACTAAAAACCAAAAAGTATATGTAAAGCCAAAATTAAGAGCAAAATGTCAAAATATGCATAACTATTATATAATACTAAGTTATATACAAGCAAAATTAAAAAGTACAATAAGCTATATAAAAAGTAATAAACTAAATAAAAAGGTTTTCAAAAGGATAAAATATATACAACGCAACTAAAAAGCATAATAACAATAAAAGCTAAACTACAAGTGTTCAGAAATGAAATTGTCACCCAAAATATGCTTGCTGAAGATGGACAACCTCCCCACACTTAAAATATAGCACCATCCTCGGTGCTCATGATCATGCGGCGTTGAAGGAGTCGTCACTGTGTCACCTCCACCTTCAACTGGTGGGTCAGGCGATAGAGTGGCTGCAAGAGTGATGGTGGTGCATGGTGAGGTGCCTCCCACCTAGCACTTTTCTTTTACATCCTTAAGTTGGACTTATGGGGAGCTCTAATCAAGGAGGCTTGTACTTGAATTCATCGTTGAACCTCTAACAGTGCTTGGTTCTCCAAAGTGCTCCAAGATTCCAATTTAAATTCACCAAGCTTTGATGGAGTTCCTCACAAAATATGAGCTCCCAAACTTGATCTCCATATCTTATTCTCACACATATCTTCCAATTTATCATTGTTCCCATTGGGTGGCAAGTCCATAGAATTCTTATTTGAGCATCCAAACATCTTCCTAGATCCTATCAATTGAGTAGCACACCAATCCTTGCTCCCAAACTTTAAGCTTCCAACCATAATGAATTGAGATTTATGACACCAACCACTAATCATCTCTCTTCTACTCTTCAACCCACAAAGCATCCTAAGTTGACCATCCGTTTCAAGCAAACCATATTCAAGTGGGATAATAAAGTTTAAGGACAAGAATTTTACCCACTTAAATAATGTAATGAATGATGGTAACTTAGGAGTAGATGCTTCTAATGGTCTTGATAGGGTAATTTCCACTCCCGTCCATCCTCTTTGAAGGGTTTCCGCCACTTGACAAGATGCTTCAAGCCCTATCCGTTGCCAAGCTTCCTCAAGTTCACATTCTCCCTGATGAACGGAAAATTGTTGATGGTAAAGCATGAATAAAATCTCGTCGTAAGTATAGTTCTAAACCAACAAATAATCTTCCTCAATCAAACATTTGTTTGTCACAAGTACAAACCCCTAAGAAAACTAATAACCGAAGTATTCAAACCTCGGGTCACCTCTCAAAGGAATTGCAGGGTAGTGTTCTTGTTATTGGTTATGGATTGTATGTTTTGAGGTTTTGGATAAGAGATGAGAAAAATAATTGGCAATGAAAATCAAATGATAAAAAGTTCTTGGCAAGGTTTGCTGGTCAAGGATCTCTATCCTTATTACTAACCACAATATGATAATTGCAAGGATTAATCTCATTAAGTCATCCTATAACAAGTAAAGAAAAATCAAATGAGCTATATCAATCTTAATCCATAAATCCTAACTATTCACTAATTTAATTAATGAGTGCTAGAGTCAATGGCTACCAATCATCAATACTTGGACATTAGTAACTCAAGAATTCCTAAGTTACCATCCCAAGCCAAGAGCATAAAATGCTACTCTAACATCCTTCCAAGCATTTTGTCAAACACTTGGAAGGCATAAAAGGAAAGCATAGTAAATTGACAACAAGAATGAAATCTAACAGCTAACCAACACAAGCACTCAATAAAAACAATCAAAGAAAGCACAATTGACATGAATTACCTCAAATTGTGTTAAAAGAAAATAAAAGGAACAAGAGTGTATCAACAACAAAGTATACAAAATAAAGGAGATCACAAGAAAAGGATAAGAGTACAAGATGTAGCAACAAGAAATTGAGAAGGAGAAGTAGATCAAGACATGAATTAAACCTAGATCTAAAAAGAAGTTAACCTAAACATAATCCTAATTCTAAAGAGAAGAGAGTGCTTCTCTCTCTAGAAACTAAAATAAAACTACCTCCCAAACTCAAACTAAAAACTCATTGGTCACTGGTATGCGAAATTGTTACTCTGAGGTTGTAAAATTTGTTGTTCGTTCTCTCCCTGGCATGGCGCCAATAACTGGTGCACAATACCATGGTCCAAACATAACTTCACAACTTCACACAACTAACCAGCAAGTGCACTGGGTCGTCCAAGTAATAAAACCTTACATGAGTAAGGTTCGATCCCACGGAGATTGTTGGTATGAAGCAAGCTATGGTCACCTTGTAAATCTCAGTCAGGCGGATATCAAATGGTTATGGAGTTTTCAAAAATAAGAATAAATAAACAGAAAATAAAGATAGAAATACTTATGTAATTCATTGGTGAGAATTTCAGATAAGCGTATAGAGATGCTTTCGTTCCTCTGAATCTCTGCTTTCCCGTTGTCTCATCCAATCAGTCTTACTCCTTTCCATGGCAAGCTTTATGTAAGGGCATCACCGTTGTCAATGGCTACATCCC
>NC_029794.2:45880037-45881007 GCF_000816755.2 Arachis ipaensis
TTGGTTGCATGTAGAACGGAAGTGTTTGTCAGGCACGCGTTCATAAGTGAGAATGATGATGAGCATCACATAATCATCACACTCATCATGTTTTTGGGTGCGAATGGATATCTTAGAAGTGGAATAAGTTGAATTGAATATAAAACAGTAGTACTTTGCATTAAATCATGAGGAACAGCAGAGCTCCACACCTTAATCTATGGAGTGTAGAAACTCTACCGTTGAAAATACATAAGTGATGAAGGTTCAGGCATGGCCGAATGGCCAGCTCCCAAACGTGATCAATATGATCCAAAGATGAACTAAAAATCATAAGATGTCTAAAAGACTAGTAAAAAGTTCTATTTATACTAAACTAGTTACTAGGGTTTACAGAAATAAGTAATTGATGCATAAATCTACTTCCGGGGCCCACTTGGTGTGTGCTTGGGCTGGGCTTGAAGTTTACACGTGCAGAGGCTTCTTCTGGAGTTGAACGCCAAGTTGTAACGTGTTTTTGGCGTTCAACTCTGGTTCGTGACGTGTTTCTGGCGTTTAACTCTAGACTACAGCGTAGAACTAGCGTTCAATGCCCTTTTGCGTCATCTAAACTCGGCCAAAGTATGGACTATTATATTGCTGAAAAGCCCTGGATGTCTACTTTTCAACGCAATTGGAAGCGTGCCATTTTGAGTTCTGTAGCTCCAGAAAATCCACTTTGAGTGCAGGAAGGTTAGAATCCAACAGCATCAGCAGTCTTTCTTCTACCTCTGGATCTGATTTTTGCTCAAGTCCCTCAATTTCAGCCAGAAAATACCTGAAATCACAGAAAAATACACAAACTCATAGTAAAGTCCAGAAATGTGAATTTAGCATAAAAACTAATAAAAATATCCCTAAAAGTAACTAGATCCTACTAAAAACATACTAAAAACAATGCCAAAAAGCGTATAAATTATCCGCTCATCACAACACCAAACTTAAATTGTTG
>NC_029794.2:45881564-45883534 GCF_000816755.2 Arachis ipaensis
TCCAGTATTACCACCGGATACATAAATGCCACAGACACATAACTGGGTGAACCTTTTCAGATTGTGACTCAGCTTTGCTAAAGTCCCCAATTAGAGGTGTCCAGGGTTCTTAAGCACACTCTTTTTTTGCTTTGGACCTTGACTTTAACCGCTCAGTCTCAAGTTTTCACTTGACACCTTCACGCCACAAGCACATGGTTAGGGACGGCTTGGTTTAGCCGCTTAGGCCAGGATTTTATTCCTTTAGGCCCTCCTACCCACTAATGCTCAAAGCCTTGGGATCCTTTTTATTTACCCTTGCCTTTTGGTTTTAAGGGTTATTGGCTTTTTGCTCTTGCCTTTTGGTTTTAAGAGCTTTTGGCTTTTTTTGCTTGCTTTTTCTCTTTTTTTTTTTTGCTATTTTTTTCTATTTTTTCTACAAGCTTTTGTATTCACTGCTTTTTCTTGCTTCAAGAATCATTTTTATGATTTTTTAGATTATCAAATAACATGTCTCCTTGTCATCATTCTTTCAAGAGCCAACATATTTAACATTCATGAACAACAAATTCAAAAGACATATGCACTGTTCAGGCATTCATTCAGAAAACAAGAAGCATTGTCACCACATCAATATAATTAAACTAAGTTCAAGGATAAATTCAAAACTCATGTACTTCTTGTTCTTTTGAATTAAAACATTTTTCATTTAAGATAGGTGATGGATTCATAGGACATTCATAACTTTAAGACAAAGTTACTAAATACTAATGATCATGTAATAAGACACAAACATGGATAAGCACGTAACATAAAGAAAACGAAAAACTGAGAATGTAAGAACAAGGAATGAGTCCACCTTAGTGATGGTGGCGTTTTCTCCTTGAGGAACCAATGATGTCCTTGAGCTCTTCTATGTCTCTTCCTTGTCTTTGTTGCTCCTTCCTCATTGCTTTTTGATCTTCTCTAATTTCATGAAGGATGATGGAGTGCTCTTGATGTTCCACCCTTAATTGTCCTATGTTGGAACTTAATTCTCCTAGGGAGGTGTTGATTTGCTCCAAAAAATTTTGTGGAGGAAAGTGCATCCCTTGAGGTAACTCAGGGATTTCTTGATGGTGAGCTTCCTCATGCGTTTCTTGAGCTCCATGAGTGGGCTCTCTTGTTTGCTCCATCCTTTTCTTAGTGATGGGCTTCTCTTCCTCAATGAGAATGTCTCCTTCTATGAAAGCTCCAGCTGAGTAACATGGATGGCAAATAAGATGAGGGAAAGCTAGCCTTGCCAAGGGGGAGGACTTTTTGGCTATTTTGTAGAGTTCAAGGGAGATGACTTCATGAACTTCTACTTCCTCACCAATCATGATGCTATGAATCATGATGGCCCGATCCACAGTAACTTCAGATCGGTTGCTAGTGGGGATGATGGAGCGTTGGATGAACTCCAACCATCCTCTAGCCACAGGCTTGAGGTCCAGTCTTCTAAGTTGAACCGGTTTACCTTTTGAGTCAATCTTCCATTGAGCTCCTTCCACACATATGTATGTGAGGACTTGGTCCAACCTTTGATCAAAATTGACCCTTCTAGTGTAGGGGCATGCATCTCCTTGCATCATAGGCAAGTCAAACGCCAACCTCACATTTTCCAGACTAAAATCTAAGTATTTCCCTCGAACCATGGTGAGATAATTCTTTGGGTTCGGGTTCTTACTTTGATCATGGTTCCTAGTGATCCATGCATTAGCATAGAACTCTTGAACCATTAGAATTCCGACTTGTTGGATGGGTTTTGTTAGAACTTCCCAACCTCTTCTTTAGATTTTATGTCGGATCTCCGGATACTCATTTCTCTTGAGCTTGAAAGGGACCTCGGGGATCACCTTCCTTTTGGCCACAACATCATAGAAGTGGTCTTGATGGGCTTTGGAGATGAATCTTTCCATCTCACATGACTCGGAGGTGGAAGCTTTTGTCTTCCCTTTCCCTTTTCTAGA
>NC_029794.2:45883701-45884266 GCF_000816755.2 Arachis ipaensis
GGGGGTAAGGTTCGGCCATAAGGGTGGGTTTTGGGTGGGAAATTGATTTTGAATTTTGAAGGTAGGTGGAGTTTATGAGGTAGGTTTATGGGGAAGAGTGGATGGATGTGAGTGGTGAAGTGGTGATAGGGAAGAGAGATTGAGGTGATTGGTGAAGAGTTTTGGGGAAGAGTGTTTATTGGGAAGAGAGGATGAACATTGAGAAGAGGGAAGAGAGTGAGTGGTGGTAGGTGGGGATCCTGTGGGGTCCACAGATCCTGAGATGTCAAGGATTTGCATCCATGCACCAATTAGGCATGTAAAATGCCTTTGCATGCAATTCTGGCGTTTAAACACCAAATTGATGCTTGTTCTGGGCGTTCAGCGCCCAGATGCAGCATATTTCTGGCGTTGAACGCCAGCCAGATGCTTGTTTCTGGCGTTCAGCGCCAGCTCTTCCTCAGTTTGCATTTCTGGCGTCTCAACGCCAGGATGCTGCTTGTTTCTGGCGTTCAACGCCAGATCCATGCTCTGTTCTGGCGTTGAACGCCAGCCAGATGCTCCTTACTGGCGTTTAAACGCCAGT
>NC_029794.2:45884350-45889345 GCF_000816755.2 Arachis ipaensis
TTCTTCTGAGGCAATCTCAGTTGATCCAATGCATTTAGTTCATTGGTGAACAGGGGATGTTCATCTCCCCAAGTCTCATTACCAAATAAATTGGCATTCAGCTTCATGATTGCACCAAGGAACTTGGCAACTTGTTCTTCAGTGACATCCTCATTCTCTTCAGAAGAAGAATACTCATCAGAACTCATGAATGGCATAAGGAGATTTAATGGAATCTCTATGGTCTCTAGATGAGCCTCAGAGTCCTTTGGTTCCTCAAAGGGAAACTCCTTGTTGATCACTGGACGTCCCAGGAGGTCTTCCTCCTTGGGATTCACGTCCTTCTCCTCTCTTGTGGGTTCGGCCATGATGGTCAATTCAATGGCCTTGCACTCTGCTTTTAGATTTTCTTCTGTATTGCTTGGGAGAGTACTAGGAGGGATTTCAGTGATCCTTTTACTCAGCTGGCCCACTTGTGCTTCGAAATTTCTAATGGAGGTCCTTGTTTCATTCATGAAACTCACAGTGGCCTTAGATAGATCAGAGACTAAGTTTGCTAAATTAGAGGTATTTTGTTCAGAGTTCTCTGTCTGTTGCTAAGTGGATGATGGAAAAGGCTTGCTATAGCTAAACCTGTTTCTTCCACCATTATTAAAGCCTTGTTGAGGCTTTTGTTGATCCTTCCATGAGAGATTTGGGTGATTTCTCCATGAGGGATTATAGGTGTTTTCATATGGTTCACCCATGTAATTCACCTCTGCTATTGCAGGGTTCTCAGGATCATAAGCCTCTTCTTCAGCAGATGCCTCTTGAGTACTGTTGGATGCAGCTTGCATTCCATTCAGACTCTGAGAAATCATATTGACTTGCTGAGTTAATATTTTATTCTGAGCCAATATGGCATTCAGAGTATCAATTTCAAGAACTCCCTTCTTCTGAGGCGTTCCATTACTCACAGGATTCCTCTAAGAAGTGTACATGAACTGGTTATTAGCAACCATGTCAATGAGTTCTTGAGCTTCTGTAGGCGTTTTCTTTAGGTGAATAGATCCACCTACAGAAGTATCCAATGACATCTTAGCTAATTCAGACAGACCATCATAGAATATATCCAGGATGGTCCATTCTGAAAGCATGTCAGAAGGACATTTTTTGGTCAGTTGCTTGTATCTCTCCCAAGCTTCATAGAGGGATTCACCTTCCTTCTGTCTGAAGGTTTGAACATCCACTCTAAGCTTACTCAGCTTTTGAGGAGGAAAGAACTTAGCTAAGAAAGCCGTGACCAGCTTATCCCAAGAGTTCAGGCTATCTTTGGGTTGAGAGTCCAACCACAGTCTAGCTCTGTCTCTTACAGCAAACGGGAAAAGCATGAGCCTGTAGACTTCAGGATCTACTCCATTAGACTTAACAGTATCACAGATCTGCAAGAATTCAGTTAAGAACTGAAAAGGATCTTCAGATGGAAGTCCATGAAACTTGCAGTTTTGTTGCATTAGAGAAACTAATTGAGGTTTCAGCTCAAAATTGTTTGCTCCAATGGTAGGGATGGAGATGCTTCTTCCATGTAAATTGGAATTAGGTGCAGTAAAGTCACCAAGCATCCTCCTTGCATTATTATTATTTTCGGCTGCCATCTCCTCTTCTTGTTCGAAAATTCTTGTAAGGTTGTCTCTGGATTGTTGTATTTTAACTTCTCTTAGTTTCCTCTTTAGAGTCCTTTCAGGTTCTGGATCTACTTCAACGGTATCAAAAACTTGGTATGCGAAATTGTTACTCTGAGGTTGTAAAATTTGTTGTTCGTTCTCTCCCTGGCATGGCGCCAAAACTGGTGCACAATACCATGGTCCAAACATAACTTCACAACTTCGCACAACTAACCAGCAAGTGCACTGGGTCGTCCAAGTAATAAAACCTTACGTGAGTAAGGGTCGATCCCACGGAGATTGTTGGTATGAAGCAAGCTATGGTCACCTTGTAAATCTCAGTCAGGCGGATATCAAATGGTTATGGAGTTTTCGAAAATAAGAATAAATAAACAGAAAATAAAGATAGAAATACTTATGTAATTCATTGGTGAGAATTTCAGATAAGCGTATAGAGATGCTTTCGTTCCTCTGAATCTCTTCTTTCCCGCTGTCTTCATCCAATCAGTCTTACTCCTTTCCATGGCAAGCTTTCTGTAAGGGCATCACCGTTATCAATGGCTACATCCCATCCTCTCTGTGAAAATGGTCCAAATGCTCTGTCACGGCATGGCTAATCATCGGGAGGTTCTCGATCATACTGGAATAGGATTTACTATCCTTTTGCGTCTGTAACTACGCCCAGCACTCGCGAGTTTGAAGTTCGTCACAGCCATCCCTTCCCAGATCCTACTCGGAATACCACAGACAATGTTTAGACTTTTCGGATCTCAGGAATGGCCATCCATGGGTTCTAACTTATACCACAAAGATACTAATAACTCGGACTCGGTCCCCTGTATTAGATATCTAAGAGATACTCATTCTAGCTTGGTTGCATGTAGAATGGAAGTGTTTGTCAGGCACGCGTTCATAAGTGAGAATGATGATGAGCGTCACATAATCATCACATTCATCATGTTCTTGTCCTTGCTCCTGCTCATATGAAAAAGAGGGAACAGAAAAATAATAATAATAGGGATCCTTTTTTTTACCCAGGTATAGAGGTTCCTCTGTGTGAGTAGAAGAAGAAAAGAATGTAATGTAAAGAAGGAAAGAAGAGAAAATTCAAACACAGATGGAAGAGGGGGTTCGAATTTGGGTGAGATGAAGTGTTAGTAGATGAATAAATAAATAGAAGGAGATGAGAGAGAAAGAGGATTTTCGAAAATAAAATTTTGAAAAGGGGTTAGTGATTTTCGAAAATTAGGAAAAAGTTAAAATTAAAATTAAAAATTGAAACAATTAATTAATTAAAAAGAATTTTTTTTTTAAAAAAGAGAGAAGAGATTTTCGAAAATTAGAGAGAGAGTTAGTTAGGTAGTTTTGAAAAAGATAAGAAACAAACAAAAAGTCAATTAGTTAGTTGAAAAAGATTTGAAAATCAATTTTGAAAAGATAAGAAGATAAGAAGTTAGAAAAGATATTTTTTTTTAAAAAGATATGATTAAAAAGATATAATTTTGAAAAAGATAAGATAAAAAGATATTTTTGAAAAGATATGATTGAAATTAGTTTTGAAAAATATTTGAATTTTAAATTCACAATTAATGACTTGATTCACAAGAAATCACAAGATATGATTCTAGAACTTAAAGTTTGAATCTTTCTTAACAAGTAAGTAACAAACTTTGAAATTTTTGAATCAAAACATTAATTGTTGATGATATTTTTGAAAATATGATATAAAATTAAGAAAAAAGATTTTTGAAAAATATTTTTAAAATTTTCGAAAATAAATAAGACAAATGAAAAAGATATGATTTTTGAAAATGATTTTGAAAAAGATAAGATTTTCAAATTGAAAATTTGATTTGACTCATAAGAAACAACTAGATTTTAAAAATTTTTGAAAAAGTCAATCCAAATTTTCGAAATTATGAGAAGAAAAAGGGAAAGATATTTTTTTTATTTTTGAATTTTTTTTAATGATGAAAGAGAAAAACATGAAAATGATGCAATACATGAAAATTTTGGATTAAAACAATGAATGCATGCAAGAATGCTATGAATGTCAAGATGAACACCAAGAACACTTTGAAGGTCATGATGAACATCAAGAACATATTTTTGAAAATTTTTATATGCAAAGAAAACATGCAAGACACCAAACTTAAAAATTTTTCATGTATAGACACTATGAATACAAGAATGCATATGAAAAACAAGAAAAGACACAAAACAAGAAAATATGAAGATCAAACAAGAAGACTGGCCAAGAACAACTTGAAGATCATGAAGAACACTATGAATGCATGAATTTTCGAAAAAATGCAAAGAATTTTTAGAAAAAATGCAATTGACACCAAACTTGAAATTGACTCAAGACTCAAACAAGAAACACAAAATATATTTGATTTTTATGATTTTATGATTTTTTTGGATTTTTCGAAAATAAATGTGAAAAAGAAAAATAAGGATTCCAAAATTTTTAATATGAATTCCAGGAATCTTGTGCTCTTCAGTCTAAAGCTCCAATCTGAGGGTTAGACATGGCTTACTAGCTAGCCAAGCTTTAGAATACACATCAGTCATACAACAGTAGAGTCAATCTAAGGTGGAACGGAAGTGGTTGTCAGGTACGCGTTCGTGGGGGAATGATGATGATTGTCACGTTCATCACATTCATTCTTGGGTGCGAATGGATATCTTAGAAGCGGAATAAGTTGAATTGAATATAAAACAATAGTACTTTGCATTAAATCATGAGAAACAGCAGAGCTCCACACCTTAATCTAGGAGTGTAGAAACTCTACCGTTGAAAATACATTAGTGATGAAGGTTCAGCCATGGCCGAATGGCCAGCCCCCAAACGTGATCAATATGATCCAAAGATGAACTAAAAATCATAAGATGTCTAAAAGACTAGTAAAAAGTTCTATTTATACTAAACTAGTTACTAGGGTTTACAAAAATAAGTAATTGATGCATAAATCCACTTCTGGGGCCCACTTGGTGTGTGCTTGGACTGAGCTTGAAGTTTACACGTGCAGAGGCTTCTTCTGGAGTTGAACGCCAAGTTGTAACGTGTTTTTGGCGTTCAACTCTGGTTCGTGACGTGTTTCTGGTGTTTAACTCCAGACTACAGCGTAGAACTGGCGTTCAACGCCCTTTTGCGTCGTCTAAACTCGGCCAAAGTATGGACTATTATATATTTCTGGAAAGCCCTGGATGTCTACTTTCCAACGCAATTAGAAGCGCACCATTTTGAGTTCTGTAGCTCCAGAAAATACACTTTGAGTGCAGGGAGGTCAGAATCCAACAGCATCAACAGTCCTTCTTGTACCTCTGAATCTGATTTTTGCTCAAGTCCCTCAATTTCAGCCAGAAAATA
>NC_029794.2:45889828-45892856 GCF_000816755.2 Arachis ipaensis
AACTTAAAGAGCAAGAAATGTAAATTGCATAAACTTAAATGACAAGAAATGTAAATTGCATGAAAAGTAAAGGGGCTGGGGTGTTGGAAATTAAAGAGAACAATAGATCACGCAACTGGAAATTTAAATTGCTGGAAAGTAAACTGAGAGCAATGTAAATAGAGAGGAAAAATTGCAGTGAATCAGAATTTAGAGCAATTGCAGAGGAATTTAAAATTGTGCAGGCAATGTAAATGAGATTTGCAGCAAGCTTAATGTAAATTAAATTGAAGAACCAAACAGAAAGTGAAATGCAGCACAATTGCAATAACTAAAGGAAAGTTGAAGATCTCAGGGGTTGGATGAGACTAGAGACCAAGTCTAGATCTCAATTCCTTCCTTGATCCAATAAAGAACAATTTGCAAAAGAAATGAAGATGAAAGCAATAAACAGAGTGTTGATTCAAATCCTTAATTCACTGAAATTTTGTAGAAGAAGAACAAGAGAAATCTCAAAGTGAGAATGAAATAGAATTTCTTCAATTCTCAACCCAAGATTCAAAACAAAAAGAAAAACTAAAGAGAGAGAGTTCTGTATTCCTAATGCTCCCTAGTGGAGCTCTCCTCTATAAAATGAAACAGATACCTATTTATAGGCATTTTTACAAAATGAAAATGAAATTCAAAACAAATTACAATTAAAATGAAATTTCTATTCTAACTATCTCTTGTGCCTTTGAGTGGCGTCAATTGGGCCCTTGCTCTTGATGGAATTGGGTTGATAGAAGCCTTGGTTGATTGCTCTTGGAGTTGGAGAGAGAACCAATGTGAACCGGGTTGTGAATCTTAAAAGCTTGAGTAAAAGTTTGAGTAAAAGTTTGAGGCAAACTTTTACTCAAACTTTTCACATCAGCCACCCTCTTTTGCTGATACCAACGTTGGGGCAAAAGTTTGGGGTCAAACTTTTGCTCCAACGTTGGCCCCCCTTGCACACTCATGGCGCTACTTTGTCCTCTTGTCAACGTTGTCAATTTTATGCCCACTATAGACTATTATATATGGTTGGAAAGCTCTGAATGTCAGCTTTCTAACCCAATTAGAATCACCTCAATTGGACATCTACAACTCAAGTTATGCTCCTTTGAAGAGGACAGGGTCGCTGGCTTTGGTGCCCAACGTTTGAGGTAAAGTTTGCCTCAAACGTGGTGCAAACGCCAGTTTTGGAGGCTCAAACGTATTGTCCACCCCATACTATTACATATTGTTGGAAAGCCCTGGATGTCTACTTTCCAATGCCGTTGGGAGCACATCATTTGGAGCTCTACAGCTCGAGTTATACTCCGTCGAAGGTGCAGAGGTCAGTTGGCCTCACTGCAGGTTGCACCATGTTCGTTTATGCTCATTGCGGGGCAGTTTTCTCCCTCAATTTTAGTGTCCACCATGCAGTGCCATATATGCTTGGAAAGCTCTCGATTCCTACTTTCCATTGCTCTTTGAATCATCTCATTTGGAGCTCTGTAGCTCAAGTTATTCTTGTTGGAAGTATACCCCTTGTATGCCTTGTGGCGCCAACGTTTGCCAAAAAGCTTGAGGCAAACGTTGGCGCAAGCTTTTTCTCCCCTGGGTGTGTTGGTGTGGCGCCAACGTTTGCCAAAAAGTTTGAGGCAAATATTGGTGCAAACTTTTGCTCTCCAGGGTGTTGATTTGTGATGCCAAAAGTTTGCCAAAAAGTTTGAGGCAAACTTTTGCTCAAGCTTTTTGCCCAAAAGTTTGCACAAAAGTTTGAGGCAAACTTTTGGTCAAGCTTTTTGCTCCCTGGTTCATTTTCACTTATTCCAAAAGTTTGAGCTAAAGTTTGGGGCAAAATTTTGCTCAAACTTTTTTTTTCCTCTCTTCCTCCTAGCCATTCCTCCTTGCTTCAACCTTTCTCCAAGCTTTCTTCACCTATCATTAATCAACCAAACACATCAAAGCTATGCCCCAAATCATAAGATTGTGTTTCTTTCATAATATATGACAATTATAGCACAAATTCTCATGAAAGTGCATTAATTCATCCATGGTTGATTGATTTATGAGAGAAGAGAGATAATAGTATAATATTATCATTATATTAGTATTAGAAAATGCTTGAATGATATTATAAGGTTACCTAGTCTGTTTTTGTTAAAAACAGAAAATCGGTTTAACCGGGTTTACGGTTTACTGGTACAGCTTAGCACCAGCACTCTCTGATGACTTTAGCAATGCTAAGGCCTCATTATACATGTTCTATTCTCATAATAAATATGTTACTAGTGTCATTTATGCTAGTAGCTCAGAAAATAATTTTTCGAGATGTTTTTACGAGTGTTCTGGTACACCTAGTTTTAGTAGTTGTACACTAGAGATATTTTAATATTATTTTAATCCACCTCCAAGCCAACCAATCATAACTCACCTTACACCCCCAAGACCTCCAAGGCTGTCTCATTTCATCATTTTGGCCGAAAATAACAAGAGAGAAAAGAGAGAAACTTTCATGAACACTTAATCTTCAAAGCTTGATTTCTTCTGAACTAAAACTCAAATCAAAACTCCGATTTCACCAAAATGATCCTCTTTTCTTCCTCTACATAACCATGTAACTTATCAAGGATGGAAATAAGGTGAGATGGCTGTCTCCCTCCCATTTCAATTCGGTTTTCAAGGAAAACCATGCAAAACATGTGTTTTCTTGATGTTCTTCCTTAGGAATCATGCTTAACTTGACTTGAAGGCCAAGAAACATGAATTTCCAGCAAGTCTAAGGTGAGATATCTCTTCCTAACATACTGAGTGAGATTTGGTCAATTGAGAGTTTTTGGATTTAAAGTTGTTCTTGATGTGATTTAGGAGGAAAAAGTGCTTAAGGACCACCTGAAAGTTTAACCAAATTAGGAGCAGCAAAACCAGGTAGGGATTGATGAATTTAATCTTGATTGATTGTGTTTGAGTTGTGTGATTATGATATGGTTTGGCTGTGCTTGAAATTGATTGTTTGTATGAGTAATTCTTGTTGAAATTTTGG
>NC_029794.2:45895173-45895762 GCF_000816755.2 Arachis ipaensis
CCACGCAAATTAACTACGCGTTTAACAACGAATCAGGCTCATATGATAAATAATAGATAATAATTAGGAAAACAAATTGGTGGCGCTCAGTTTCCGGTATGATCTAGACATATTGAAAATTGGGTCGTTACAATTTGGTATCAGAGCAGTTCGTTTCCAGTAGAGCCTGGGGAGTAGACTGACTATGCTTCATTGCATACTCTGTTGTGTGTCATGCATATAGGATATCCCAGTGATATATGTTGCATGATTGTTTCTGTGTTTTCATTTTGGGAATGTTCACACTTGACTTGAAGTGTTAAGACTGATCACCTTAACAATGATTGTTTGGTGTGAACAAGACTATAATGGGTTCACGGAGACGAGGCGTACGGGAAGGAATTCCTAATGTTAACTACGAGAAGGAACAGGAAACGTTTATGGCTACCATGAACAACGTGGCTGAAGTAGTGCGTGAAGCTGCTGTAGCAGCGGCTAGGGCTGTTGAACATCTCGGAGTGAGAAATGGGAACGAGAATGAATACGGAGAAGATAATGGGAATGATGAGAACAACTTAGGGCATCCTGAAAGACCTATGACCCTTGCGAC
>NC_029794.2:45896511-45897326 GCF_000816755.2 Arachis ipaensis
GGAAAAGAGCATAGTAACAGGTCTTGCCAGTTTGGATCACCTAACTGCTATGCTTGTGGAGAACTTGGACATATTGCCAAAGATTGTCCGAAGGGATTTACTGAAAATTCAGTTAGAACCCAGCAACGAGGACGAGTGTTTGCTATCACTATTAACGATGTTGTGCAATCGGATGCCCTCATTCAAGGTCAGGTTATGTTAAGAATCGATTTCTAACTGTACTGTATGATTCGGGTGCATCGCATCCTTTATTTCTCTAACTATTGCTCACGAGTTAGGATTATATTTCTTTAAATTGAATTTTTACTTGATTGTCTATACACCTGCATCCCAAAATGCTTTGACCAGTTTAGTGTGCCTGCAAGTACCATTCGCTATTAGGAACAGGACTTTTATACACGATCTAATCTGTTTGCCTCTATATGGTTTAGAAGTTATTTTAGGATTAGATTGGTTATCTAAGTATCATGTTTTCCTTGATTATTTTAAAAGAACTGCTGTTATTCCATCTGATAGTCTATGTACTAAACCATTTCTGTCCCACACCTTATATCTGAATTCTGTAAGAGTTACCTTAGGCGGGAGTGATTGTGAGGGGTACGTTCTGTTAACGGCTAGCTCGAATGATAGTGAATTAAGCTTAGAACGAATATGAATGATGAAGGAATTTCCTGATGTTTTCTTGGACGACATACTTGAGTTTCCTCCTCAGCGAGAGATAGAATTCAGCATTAATCTAGTACCTGGAGCCGGACCGATTTCCATAGCACTGTACTGGATGTCACCATTGCTTGCAGAGCTGAAGAAGCTGTGAG
>NC_029794.2:45905275-45931371 GCF_000816755.2 Arachis ipaensis
TTAGAAATACCACAATGGAAATGGGAGCAGATTTCTATGGATTTTGTCACGGGATTGCCAAGGACCTCAACAGGACACGATACCATCTGGGTAATTGTGGACAGGTTGACAAAGTCAGCGCACTTCCTTCCGATTCGAGTTGACTATACTTTAGAAAGGCTGGAATGAATATATATATTCAAGGAATCGTATGACTACATGGGATACCTTCATAAATTGTCTCAGATCGAGTTTCGAGGTTTACTACTAGATTCTGGGGAGCTTTTCAGAAAGCGTTGGAAATAGAATTGCACATGAGTATAGCATACCATCCTCAGATAGACGGACAATCAGAGCAGACAATCCAGACGTTAGAAGACATGTTACGATCATGTATGATAGACAACCAAAGCAGCTGGGATAAGTATTTGCTTTTAGTCAAATTCGTCTACAATAACAGTTTCCAATAAAGTATCGGGATGGCACCATATGAAGCTCTCTATGGAAGAAGATGTCGGACACCATTGTGTTGGAATGATGATGGAGAAGCTAGTGTCTTAGGTCAATTTAATCTTGATTGATTGTGTTTGAGTTGTGTGATTATGATATGGCTTGGCTGTGCTTGAAATTGATTGTTTGTATGAGTAATTTTTGTTGAAATTTTGGTGAAAATTTGATGAAATTTGATGATATTCAACTTTGAATTTGTGTTCTTCATGGGTGCTGGAAAAATGAACCCTAGACCTTAAATTGGGGTTCAATTTGTGTTAAAATAATGTAGAAAATATGGGGTTTTAGTGGCTGCAATTTTATTTTGAATTATGGTAAAAATCGGTTGCTGAAAAGACTGAAAAACGGGTAAAAACAGAGAAAGAATCTGAAGAATATACGAAGAACACTTTGAGTGTGGTGAAGAACATTGAAGAACACCTTTTAGATCTTAGAAAGGGCAAGGAAGTAAATATTTTGGTGTTTGAGGGGTTATTTTGTAATTTCTGAAAGTTAGGGTGGTTAAAGTAGAAATATTAAAAGTTACCGCGGTAAAAAGTTAATTTTAAAGGTTAAAAGGTAAAGGCAAGGTAATTTTCGAAAATTTAATGATAAACTAATAAATAATAATAAAATATTAAATAATAATATTTAATTAAAAATAATATTTTAATAAAAATAATAAAATAATGCGGAAAAGGCAGTTTTCTGTAAAAGCTTTAGAAAGACAACTTTAAGCGCAGAATCTCATAATTACCTTCATAAAACACTTAGGGAGTGGTAAGAACATATTAGTGAGGCAAAGATAAAAGAAAGATAAAAAGTTGAAGAAAAGATAAAAACTAAAGAAAAGTCTGTAAGGTTTTAATAAAAGAAAAACAGACAGAAATTAGTGAACGAACTAGGGCAACATACTTAGTCCTTGAGTTGCGACTAGGGTTAGGTATTATATGAAAAGTTAAACTGTTTCAGTATAGACATAATGAACCTATACTTGGGACAGGCGAACTATTCATACCGAAATTTACATAAACTTTAAATACATACGTTAAGCAGAGAAATCAGAGCAGAGTAGAGAAACACAAAAAACAGAGTAACCAGAGTAAAGTAAAGAGATAAAGAGAAAAAGAGTAATAGATACAGATGAAAAGAGTAATCAGAGAAGAGAAAAGAGATACAGAGAACAGAGTAATTAAAACAGAGTAAAGAGATACAGAGAAAAGCCAACATTTGACTTAATAGCTTTTTCATTGAGGAGGTTTGTTGCTCTTCCCAACATTTCTTCATCTCTTCTTCATATTTTTCAATCACAGATTCAAGTGTTGAGGCGTTTTGGTCCAGGGAAATTTGTGAGAGTTGTGATTCTTCATGTTCCTTTGTCATCTCAAGTGTAGTTTCGTTTTTAACCACCTCATTCTTCATTAAAAATCCACTTGACTCAGTAGCCTTTTCCTCTTGTTTTTCCTCCTTCTTCATTGCACTTTCACTTGACATAAGGACCTTTTGTTCTTGTTTTTCCACTTCCTCTCCCACAGATTAATTTTTACTGTTTGATGGTTCTAAGTGTTTCCTTATGTTCTCTAGGTGCTCATTCGTCCTTTGACGGATGATTTCTTCCCTTTTCCAGGCTTTCATTGCCTCCTCCTCATTTTTTTTGAACATGGACTCAAGCTCTGAAAGCCTTGAGTGGTTCATGGAAGTTTGTGTAGGTGGTGAGTTTTGAAAGGGGCTTTCGGTTGAAGTATGGTCAAGTGATGATATCTTTGGATGAATATCATATGGAGCACTAGAATTCCCTTCCCAGCCACCATTAGAATCATGACTTGCATCATTTTGTGGTGGAGGGAAATATCCCATATGATTTTCTTTCTCATCTTGTGGTTCTGAAGCATAGCTCCATGAATTGGAGTGCCCAGAATTTGAAGTTTCTTGGTGATATTCCCAACCACCATTAGAGATTGATGATGGTGGGTGATATCCCATAAAATTTTGTTTGACCATAAGATGAGTTGAACTCCATTTGTATTTTGTAAACATCAATGAAATTTGAAATTCATGTCATAGAGAAAGAATTTCTTAGTGAGGCAATAACTCAAACACCTTGGTTTCAACTTAGAACAGAGAACAAAAATAAAGAAAATGCTTGATCTAGACTTCTCACCCACTTAATCATTGTTGATCTAATCAATCCCCGGCAACGGCGCCAAAAACTTGATGGATATTTTAGTGGAAAAACAAATTTCTCCAAAACACCCAAAACTAACCGGCAAGTGCACCGGGTCGTATCAAGTAATAAAACTCACGGGAGTGAGGTCGATCCCACAGGGATTGATGGATCAAGCAACTTTAGTGGGTGATTAGTTTAGTCAAGCTAACATTTGAGTGATAATTGATGCAGCAGAAAGTAAATGACAAGGAAAATTAAAGTGCAGAAAGTAGATTGGACAGTAACTTAAAGAACAAGAAAGTAAAATAACTGAAACTTAAATGACAAGAAATGTAAATTGCATGAAAAGTAAAGGGGCTGGGGTGTTGGAAATTAAAGAGAACAATAGATCACGCAACTAGAAATTTAAATTGCTGGAAAGTAAACTGAGAGCAATGTAAATAGAGAGGCAAAATTGCAGTGAATCATAATTTAGAGCAATTGCAGAGGAATTCAAAATTGTGCAGGCAATGTAAATGAGATTTGCAGCAAGCTTAATGTAAATTAAATTGAAGAACCAAACAGAAAGTCTCTTGGAGTTGGAGAGAGAACCAATGTGAATCTTAAAAGCTTGAGTAAAAGTTTGAGTAAAAGTTTGAGGCAAACTTTTACTCAAACTTTTCACATCAGCCACCCTCTTTTGCTGATACCAACGTTGGGGCAAAAGTTTGAGGTCAAACTTTTGCTCCAACGTTGGCCCCCCCTTGCACACTCATGGCGCTACTTTGTCCTCTTGTCAATGTTGTCAATTTTTTGCCCACTATAGACTATTATAGATGGTTGGAAAGCTCTGAATGTCAGCTTTCTAACCCAATTGAAATCACCTCAATTAGACATCTACAACTCAAGTTATGCTCCTTTGAAGAGGACAGGGTCGCTGGCTTTGGTGCCCAACGTTTGAGGTAAAGTTTGCCTCAAACGTGGTCGAAAACGCCAGTTTTGGAGGCTCCAACGTATTGTCCACCCCATACTATTATATGATGCTGGAAAGCCCTGGATGCGCAAGCTTTTTCTCCCCTGGGTGTGTTGGTGTGGCGCCAACGTTTGCCAAAAATTTTGAGGCAAACGTTGGCGCAAACTTTTTCTCTCCAGGGTGTTGATTTGTGATGCCAAAAGTTTGCCAAAAAGTTTGAGGCAAACTTTTGCTCAAGCTTTTTGCCCAAAAGTTTGCACAAAAGTTTAAGGCAAACTTTTGGTCAAGCTTTTTGCTCCCTGGTTCATTTTCACTTATTCCAAAAGTTTGAGCTAAAGTTTGAGACAAACTTTTGCTCAAGCTTTTTGTTCTCTTTTCCTCCTAGCCATTCCTTCTTGCTTCAACCTTTCTCCAAGCTTTCTTCACCTATCATTAATCAACCAAATACATCAAAGCTATGCTCAAAATCATGAGATATTTATTCTTTCATAATATATGACAATTATAGCATAAAACCTCATGAAATTCCATTAATTCATCTATGGTTGATTAAATCAAAGGAAACATGAAAATCTACCCAATTGGCTTGCTTATGGCTCAAGAAAGTGCATAAAACCTGTTGAAAACAAATGAAAAAGCATAAAAAAATATGACATGGTGACATGTCATCACCTATCCACGCGTACGCATCATGTACGCGTATGCATCGCCATGCGACTTCACAATCCATGCGTGTGCATTTATTGCACGTGCGCGTCGATGAATGCATCCCAAATCCTTGATTTTCCATGTGTTCTCCGCTTTGCATGCTTTCCTCTTCACTCCTTTGATCCATTCCTAGGCTTTTCAACCTGAATTCATTTAACAAACAAATCAAGGCATCTAGTAGAACCAAAGGTGAATTAAAATTAGCAAATTAAAGGTCTAAAAATCATGTTTTCACACTTAAGCACAAGTAAGGAGAAAATCATGAAACCATGCTATTTCATTGGTCAAATGTGCAAAAAAAGTGTTAAAATTTCCTAAATTAAGCACAAGATAAACCCTAAAAATGGGGTTTATCACTCCCTCACCAACTTCTTCTAGCTCTTCCCCATCACTCAAATCATATCTTGGAGGTTGTGTAAGATATACATCAACATCCATTTCAAATTCAACTGGGGAAGGCTCAACAAGATCATCAAGGGGATTGGTAAGTGTGGACAAAAAATAATTAATGATGAAATCTATTTCTTGATCAATTCCCCTCAATTCTCCAACCACTTCTTCAATGCCCACGATTTTAACTTCCTCCTCAAGTTGCAACTCTTGCTTCAAGTCTTTTTCTTCACCTTGAAGCTCTAAGTTCACTTTCTCACTATGCTCTTTGGTTGATCCTCCACATTTGTCAATGGGAGTACTTTGATCGCATGAACGTAGGGAGACTAAGTGGTGAATGGCTTCAGTTATGGTGGCCATCATGGTTTCTAACCCCTTTAGCTTCTTTTGATCCTCTTCTTGCTTTTGAAGATGAGAATAAAGATCTTTTTGTTCTTGCATTATGGGTTTGAGCAATTCGTCCAATGAGGATGGTGGTGGAAAAGAAGGTTCATTGTTTGGAGGAAAGGTATCATAGTTGGAAGGTGGTTCATATTGGTGAGAGTGTTGAGGTGGTGTATATGAAGATGCTGGTTCTTGGGGGTATTGGTGTTAGAATGGTGGTTACTCTAGATGTGGTTCATATGGTTGTTGGTATGGTGGGTATGGGTTAGGATCATATGGAGGTGAATGGTGGAATGGAGCTTGTGAGTTGTTGAGGACTATGAGGGAAGGGGTCATATGTATGTGGTGATTGTGGTTGACAACCACATTGAGGTTCATCACATCCATTAGGTTGATATGCATTAGGAGTTGGATTGTACCCATAAGAAATCGGAGGAGGTTGTTGCCAAGAAGGTTGTCTATATGATTGAGTCTCCTCCCATCTTTGATTCCCAAAATCTTGATGCATATCCTCATTAAAGCTTTCATTTGCTACAATATAGTTTGAACAAAACTCATAGTCAAAATGGTGAGAATTCCTAGTAGCAAGAGAAAATAAAGAGAAAAACTAATAAGAAATAAGCAAATAAAGTCCTAAAACTAGCAAAAACTAACAAAGAAGCAAAAGCAAATATTCACAATATTCATATATATCAATAACCAACAATAAGCACACATTGCAATTCCCCGGCAACGGCGCCAAAAACTTTATGTGAGCCAAATGTAGGTTTGGAATTTTTCTCAAAATAGAATTCGCATTGCAAGTATAGTCCAAACCCAACAATTGACCAACATCAAAGTTTAATTCAAATAAAAATAACCGAGAGTAATTAAACCTAGGGTCGTTCTCCCTAGGAATTGTAATGAAGTGTGTAATTATTGGTTATGAGGAAATGGGGGGTTTTGATGGTAATTGACAAGAGAATTAAAAAGGCAAGAAATTAAACAAGCATGCATGGAATTAAATGGAAAGCAACTAATCAAGGAAAGGGAATTTAAATGCTGAAGAAACCTCTTGGCAAGGATTGAGAGTTAAGGTTACCTATCCTAGTCATTGACCACAAACATATAATGATTATGAAGAGTTAATTCTACTTAGTCAACCCTAACATCGAGGATAACACAAATAGGCATAATTGATATCAATCCACAAGTCTTAGCCAACTTACTAATTAGCTTAGTGATGCGCGTGTACGCAAAACCCACACTATTTTGTACAACAGCAACAGTACCAGCAAGTGCACTGGGTCGTCCAAGTAATACCTGAGCGAGTCAGGGTCGATCCTACGAGGATTGTGGCTTGAAGCAAGCTTATGGTTATCTTGCAGGTCTTAGTCAGGCAGAATCAGAAGGAGGTGTAAATTAGCTATTAAGAAGTTACCTATTAGGAATTATATGCTGGGAATGGTAATAGAGTTGAGAGTTGGAGTTGCTTTGTCTTTCTGAAGTAACTCTGGTACTATTGTCTTCTTTGCATGTGAATGATCTTCTTCTATGGCAGGCTGTAAATAATCAAAGCCACGCCAATGGTCCTTGATCTCCTCTACTACAAATTGAACACGGTCATGGCCAATGGTCGTGATACTCAATCTGATGAAGGGTGAAGTGCATAGCAGTCCATTCTCTTGGTGATCCTACTCAAAACGCCACAGATAAGGTCGAATCTTCCGGATCAGAGAACGCTACTTCTTTGGATTCTAGCCTATACCACGGAGACCTTAATCTCCCTGGAGATCGGCTGAACTGGTGTCTTGAGAAGTCCCCAACGAAATCATGGATTAACCATCTGAGAGATGTAAATCCATCGCTGTTGGCTTATGCTTTTCTTCTAGGTACTCACACGAACCCAAGTAGACGCGGGTGTTTGTCAGGCATGTTCATCTTAATGTCATTAACAGAGCCAATTTTTCAGATCGTCCTATTTATCATGATGAAGATCGGGATATACATCTTAGAGATAGATCAAACATGGATCGAAGAAGAAGAAATAGTACTTTTATTAATTCATAAAACTCAGCAGGCTCCTCCCCACAACCTAGGAAGTTTAGAAACTCATACTGAAAATAAAATACAAAGTAAAAACGTAAAATGATACACTCCTGAATTGGAGAGTGTGAAAAAAGGTCTAAAGAGACTCTGAATTACATAAAGTTAATCCCTTAAATAAGAAACAGATGACTATTAAGGGTAAAATAGCCTATTTAGTGCTAAAATCCACTTCTAGGGCCCACTTGGTGAGTATTTGGGCTAAGCTTTGATGACATCCACGTGATCTGAGACTCTTTGGGCGTGGATCGCCAGCTAGGGGTCCTCTCTAGGCCTTTGGATGCTGGGCTCTGCTCTTTGGGCACTGGATGCTTGGAAGGGTGCAGAAAGCTGACGTTGGACGCCAGTTTTGGGCCTTCTAATCTGAAGTAAAATATGAACTATTATATATTTCTAGAAATCTGTAGAAGTCAGCTTTCCATAGCCACTAAGAGCGCTCCATTTGGACTTCTGTAGCTCCAGAAAAGCTCTTCTGAATGCAAGCAGGTCAGATCTGGATAGCATCTGCAGTGCTTTCTCTGTCTCTGAATCAGACTTCTGCTCCAGCTCCTCAATTTCAGCCATAAATACCTGAAATTGACCAAAAACACAAAAACTCATAGTAGAATCCAAAAATGTGATTTTAACACTAAAACCTATAAAAACTTAATAAAAACTAAATAAAAACTACTAAAAACTATATGAAAGTGATGTCAAAAAGCATTTAAAATATCCGCTCATCACAACACCAAACTTAAACCGTTGCTTGTCCCCAAGCAACTAAAAATATAATAGGATAAAAAAATTAAGATACAATAAATTTCTAAGTCTCAAATGAAGCTTAGTTAAAATCAGATGAGCGGGACTTAGTAGCTTTTTACTTCTGAATAGTTTTAGCATCTCACTATCCATTGAAACTTAGAGATGTTGGCATCCTTAGGAACTTAGAATCCAGATAATATCATTGACTCTCCTAGTTAAGCTTATTTTGATTCTTGAACACAGCTTTTTGAGTCTTGGCCATGACCCTAAGCACTCTGTTTTCCAGTATTATTACCACCGGATACATTCATGCCACAGACACTTTACCTGGGTGAACCTTTTCAGATTGTGACTCAACCTTGCTAGAGTCCCCAGATAGAGGTGTCCAGAATTTTTAAGCATACTCTTTTTGCTTTGAACCACGACTTTAACCACTCAGTCTCAAGCTTTTCACTTGACACCTTCACGCCACAAGCACATGGTTAGGGACAGCTTGGTTTAGCCACTTAGGCCAGGATTTTATTCCTTTGGGCCCTCCTAACCACTGATGCTCAAAGCCTTGGGCCCTTTTACCCTTGTCTTTTGGTTTAAAGGGTTATTGGCTTTTTGCTCTTGTCTTTTAATTTAAAGAGCTATTGGCTTTTTCTGCTTTTATTTCTTTTTTCTTTTTTTTTCGCATGCATATATATATATATATATATACATTTTTTTTCTTTTATTACAACATGCTTTTTTTTCTTTTTGCTGCTTTTTCTTACTTCAAGAATCAATTTTTGAATTTTTCAGATTATCAATAATACTTTTCCTTTTTCATCATTCTTTTAAGAGCCAACATTCTAAAATTCCAATTTCAAATATGCACTGTTTATTCATATATTCAGAAAACAAAAGCAATGCCACCACATCAAAATAATTGACTACTCTTATTATAGAACTCAAAATTCATGTATCTCAATTTTTTTCAAATAAAATTTTCTTTTAAGTAAGCTGATAGATATATGGAACATTTTATAACTTTAAGACATAGATAGAAAATGATCATGCAATAAGAACAAGAGAACAGATAATAAAACATAACAGAAAATAGAAAAATAACAAAAGAAAAGAGTGGTTAAGAGAACGAATCCACCTTAATAATAGCGGCTACTACTCCTCCTTGAGGATCCAATATAGTGCTTGATCTCTTCGATGTCATGCCCTTGTCTCTGTTGTTCTTCCCTCATAGCCCTTTGATCTTCTCTTAGTTCATTGAGGATGCGGGAATGCTCTTGATGCTCCAACCTCAATTGCTCTATATTAGTGTTCAATTCTCCAAGAGAATTATGCAATTGGTTCCAATAGCCTTGAGGAGGAAATTGTATCCCCTAAGGTATCTCAGGGATTTCTTGAGGAGAAAGTTGCACATGCTCACGTGCATGCTCTCTAGTTTGCTCTATTATCTTCTTAGTGATGGGCTTGTCCTCCTCAGTGAAGATGTCTCACTCTATGACAATTCCAACTGAATTGTATAGGTGACAAATGAGGTGAGGAAAAGTTAACCTTGCTTTGGTGGAAGGCTTTTCAGCTATCTTGTACAATTCTTAAGGTATTACCTCATGTACTTTCACCTCACTCCCAATCATGATGCAATGGATCATGATGGCTCTGTTAATGGTCACTTCTGGCCGATTGCTAGTAGGGATGATAGAGCGTTGGATGAATTCTAACCATCATCTAGCTAAGGGCTTGAGGTCAAGCCTTTTTAGTTGAATGGGCTTGCTTTGGGAATCCCTTTTCCACTATGCTTCTTCTACACAGATGTCTGAGAGCACTTGATCCAGTCTCTGATCAAAGTTGACTCTTCTAGTGTAAGGATGTGGGTCTCCTTACATTAAAGGCAAGTTGAACGCTAACCTCACACTTTCCAGACTAAAGTCCAAGATTCTTACTCGGACCATGGTGCTCCAATTCTTGGGTTTAGGTTTACACTAATGTCATGGTTTTTTGTGATCCATGCATTAGCATAGAACTCTTACACCATTAAGATTCCAACTTCTTGAATGGGATTTGTTAGGGCTTCCCAACCTCTTCTCCGGATCTCTCTTCAGATTTTCGGATACTCATTCTTTATGAGCCTAAAAGGGACCTCAGGGATCACCTTCTTCTCTGCCACTACTTCATAGAAGTGGTCTTGGTGGCCTTTGGTGATGAATCTATCCATCTCCCAAGATTCAGAGGGGGCGGTTACAGCCTTTTCTTTCCTCTTTCTAGAGGGCTGTCCAACCTTGGGTGCCATAAGTGGTAATAGAAAGCAAAAAGTAACTCTTTTTCCACACCAAACTTAAAAGCTTTGCTCGCTCTCAAGCAAAAATAAATAAAAGAAAAGAATAGAGTAGAAGAAGAAGAAAATAGAAGGAGATGGAGGGAGAGAAGTAATTTGGGCAAAGGGGGTTTTAGAGTGCATGAAGTGTATGTATGAAGGGTTAGAGTGAGGGGTATTTATAGGAGTGGGCTAGGGTTGGATTCGGTCATGTGAATGATTTCTTCTACGGCAGCCTGTATATGATCAACGCCTTTCTTGAGAGGTCGCCAATGCTCTTCCAGATCTGAACCCCAGGGTTAGTGCGGATTCAGTCTGATTGAGGGTGAAGCTCTTGCAGTTCATTCCCCTTAGTGTTCCTACTCAAAACGCCATAGATAAAGTCGAATCTTCCGGATCAGAGAATGTTACGCCTTGGATTCTAGCCTTTACCACAAAGACTCTAATCTCCCCATACCTCGCTGAACTAGTGTCTCGAGAAGTCCCCAATGAAGTCGTCTGCTAGTCTAAGAGATGTATAATCAAGCTAGTGGTTCATCATTGTCCGATGAAAGACTCACTCTGAACCCATGTAGGATGAGATAACCTTGTGCCGGTTCAACGCATTCATAAATATGAAGAACGAAGATACATCTTAGAATAGAGAATCAAACACGGATTGAAGATAGAACAGTAATACGTTATTAATTCATAAAACTCAGCAGAGCTCCTCCCCTCAACCTAGGAGGTTTAGAAACTCATACTAATAGAAAAATACAAAGTGTAATTCAAAAATATGCTAGAAGTCTCTTAAAAGATGAAAAAGTTCTCAATTAAATACTAGACTAATTACTAAGGGTTACATAAGAAGGATAAAATAGTCTTTTAATGCGAAAATTCACTTTTGGGCCCACTTGGTGAGTGTTTGGGCTGAGCTTGATTGAGATCCACATGTTAGGAGGTCTCTAGGGCATTGAACGCTGGCTAAGGGGTCCTTCTTGGGCATTGGACACTGGTCTCTTCTTCTTTGGGCGTTGGACGCCAAAATAGGGCAGGAGGCTGGCGTTGAACGCCAGTTTTGAGCCTTCAATTATGAAACAAAGTATAAACTATTATATATTTTTGGAAAGCTCTAGATGTTAGCTTTCCATGGCCATTAAGAACGCTCTATTTTGACATCTGTAGCTCCAGAAAAGCTCTTTCGAGTGCAAGGAGGTTAGATCTAGACAGCATCTGCAGCACTTTCTCTGTCTCTGAATCAGACTTTTGCTCCAACTCCTTAATTTTAGCCAGAAAACACCTGAAATTGCATAAAAACACACAAACTCAAAGTAGAATTCAAAAATGTGAATTTTGCACTAAAACCTATAAAAACTTAATAAAACTTAAACAAAACACACTAAAAACTATACGAAAATAATGGCAAAAAGCGTATAAAATATCCGCTCATCACTGGTCAAGGTTGGAGAACTATTCCTTCCTACAGACTTTGTGATACTTGACATGGGAGAGGATACAGATGACTCCATCGTCCTAGGAAGGCCATTTTTAGCCACTGGAAGAGCCCTAATTGATGTTGAGAGAGGCGAATTGGTGCTGAGGTTACATGAGGACTACATGGTTTTCAAGGTTTTCAAACCTCCACAACTCTCTAACAAAAGAGGTGATGACATGTCACCATGTCATATTTTTCTATGCTTTTTCATACAAGAAATTTATGATTAGTGCTTAAATATTGCATTCTTTGGTGCTTAAATGGTATATTTCTTTGATCTTTTGATTTGATAAACTTTGTAGGAAATAAGAAGAAAAAGAAGCAAAAAGAGCACAAAATAAGCTAAAAAGAAGAAAAGAGGAATTTTGGGCACACTTTGAAGTTGGAGCACACTTTGGAGGCTTAGGCCACGCTTCTAAAAGCGTGACCCATGACCAAATCAAGTAAGAGAAGCGTGGCCCAAAGGAAGAAAAGCGTGGCTCAAAACAAAGAGCAAAAGAGGACAAAAAAGCTTGAGCTAAAGTTTGCCTCAAACTTTAGCTCAAACTTTCGGAGGAGCTTGACTACACCCTGGAGGGAGCAAAAGCTTGCGCCAACGTTTACCTCAAGCTTTTTGGCAAACGTTGGCGCCACACACCTCACAGCCTGAAGGGGTATACTTCCAACAAGAATAACTTGAGCTACAGAGCTCCAAATGAGGTGATTCCAAAAACAATGGAAAGTAGGAATCGAGAGCTTTCCAAGCATATATGGCACTGCATGGTGGACACTAAAATTGAGGGAGAAAACTGCCCCGCAATGTGCATAAACGAACATGGTGGCAACCTGCAGTGAGGCCAACTGACCTCTGCACCTTCGACGGAGTATAACTCGAGCTGTGGAGCTCCAATTGATGTGCTTCCAAAGGAATTGGAAAGTAGACATTCAAGGCTTTCCAACAATGTATAATAGTATGGGGTGGACAATATGTTTGAGCCTCCAGAACTGGCGTTTTCGACCACGTTTGAGGCAAACTTTACCTCAAACGCTGCACACCAAGGCCAGCGACCTTGTCCTCTTCAAATGAGCATAACTTGAGTTGTAGATGTCCAATTGAGGTGATTCCAATTGGGTTTGAAAGCTGACATTCAGATCTTTCTAACCATATATAATAGTCTATAGTGGACATGAAATTTGTAACGTTGATAAGCAGACAAAGTAGTATCCCAACATGCATGCAAGAAGGACCAACGTTTGGCTAAAAGTTTGACCTCAAACTTTAGCCCAAATGTTGGTAGCAGCAAATAAGGGCAGCTGGTATAAAAAGTTTGAGTAAAAGTTTGCCTCAAACTTTTACTCAAACTTTTATGATTCATGGCCCGGTTCACAATGGGTTTCTCTCCAACTCCAAGAGCAATCAACAGAGGCTTTTGTCAACCCAATTCCATCAAGAGCAAGGGCCCAATTGACCCCACAAAAAGGCACAAGAGATAGTTAGAATAGAAATTTTATTTTAATTGTAATTTATTTTGAATTTCATTTTCATTTTGTAAAAATGCCTATAAATAGGCATTTGTTTCATTTTATTGGGAGGCGAGCTCCACTAGGGAGCATTAGGAATACAGAGCTCTCTCTCTTTAGTTTTCTTTTCTTTGTTTTTAAGTTTGGGTGGAGAATTGAAGGTGTTCTGTTTCATTCTCCCTCTGAGATTTCTCTCTGTTTACTTGCTGCATAATTTGAAGGAATTGTGATTTGAATCAAAACTCTCTTTACTGCTTTCCTCTCTATTTTCTTCTGCAATTATTCTCTATTGGATCAAGGAAGGAATTAAATGTTAGCTTGACTAAACTAATCACCCACTAAAGTTGCTTGATCCATCAATCCCTGTGGGATCGACCTCACTCACGTGAGTTTTATTACTTGATGCGACCCGGTACACTTGCCGGTTAGTTATGGGTGTTTTGGAAATTCATTTTTCCACAAAAACACCATCAAGTTTTTGGCGCCGTTGCCGGGGATTGATTTAGATCAACAATGATTAAGTGGGTGAGAAGTCTAGATCATGCATTTTCTTTACTTTTGTTCTCTGTTCTAAGCTGAAACCAAGGTGTTTGAGTTATTGCCTCACTAAGAAATTCATCTCTGAGATATGAATTTCAATTTTCCTTGGTGTTGTGTTTTCCAAAATTCAAATGGAGTTCAACTCATCTTATGATCAAATTAATTTCATGGGATATGACCCACCATCACCAATCTCTAATGGTGGCTGGGAATATCACCAAGAGAATACTAATTCTGAGCACTCCAATTCATGGAGATTTGCTTCAGAGACACAAGATAAGCAAGAAAATCATATGGGGTATCTTCCTCCACCACAAAATGATGCAAGTTGCTATTCTAATGATGGCTGGGGGGAGCAAAACCAGAAAACAGTTGAGAACCCATATTCCACTTATCAAGAGCCATCTCCACTCGAACGTACTATCAATTCACTTATACAAAATTTTCCAACCTCACCTTCTAGTTTTTCATCTGAAAATTCTTCATCACTGGACTTTGTCTCCACACAAAATCCTTGCCAAAACTCACCACCCACACAAAATTCCATGAACCAAAGACTCTCAAATCTTGAGTCCATGCTCAAAAGACTTGCGGAGGAGAAAGAGAAATACTAGAAAGAACAAGAGAACTCCATCAAAAACATGGGAGTACAGTTAGGCAAATTGTTGAGTGCAATGAAGAAGAAGGAAAAACAAGAGGAAGAGGCTACTGAGTCAAGTGAATTCTTAGTGAAAAAGAAAGAGGTGGTGGAAATAGCTGAAAATGAAACTGCACTTGAGGTGACAAAAGAACCTGAACACTCACAACCTCCTCAAACCCCCCTGGACCAAAAAGTCTCAACAATTGAATCTGAGATTAAAAGATATGAAGAGGAGATGAAGAAATGTTGGGAAGATCAACAAACCTCCTCCATGAAAGAGCTATTAAAACAAATGTTGAGTGTAAAAGAGGAAGTGGAGGAGCAAGAAAGTGAGGAAGTCATTCCAAACTCAAGTGAGGCAGAGAAGTACATGAAGGAGGAGTTCATGGAACCACCAGTTCAAAAGGCTCTGGATGAATACAAAACTCCAATAATCACACAGCAACCAAGTCTTGAATCCAAAGGAGTGAAGGCAACTAGCAAGAGCACCAATCTTGTCCCTTATCCAGCAAGCAAGATCAATCAAGCCAATTGCAAAAGAAAGCTTGCTGAGGAAAAGCCAAGACAAGGGATAGTAGCTGAATCTTCTCCTCCCTTGAGGTCATTCCTCTTAACAAACTGGAAGAAGAGGAAGAAAGTGAAAGACAACATGTCAAGCTAATGACACTAAAAGAGCACTTGTTGGGAGGTAACCCAACCGTAGGTAACATTTTTTTTCTCTGCTTTATTTTCTTTCTTTGCTTTGTTTAAATTCAATAAATTGGCATATGGTTACATTCTAAGTTTGGTGTTGCCCTGCAACAAACTGTTTTCCATCTTCATGGATGATTGCATCAATTTTACATGAAAGTGGCACACCAAGATTCTAAGTTTGGTGTGCCACCTATTTTTCTATGCAAATCATTCAGCAACACCACTTGTCTGCATAACCATAATGTCTTTGCAGTGTTAATTTTCTTTTGGTTTGATATTGTGTTACTCTGTTTACTTTATTTAATTCTTTGTTTTTAATGCTTTCATTTTAGTTTGCTTATTTACTGTGTTTGTTAATACATTACCAAGAGAGCTTTATACATGACAGATTCTTGGCTTGGTGATTGTATTCAACATATAACAGTTTCTTTCGTTTAGTTTTATTTCAAATAAATTGACATGTGGTTGCTTTCTAAGTTTGGTGTTGCTATGCAACAAAATTTAGTTCCAATTCTTACAAGATACTTGCATTAATTCCAAGTGAAAGTGTCACAGCTTAATGAAGTCCTCTAATCAAATGCTTGTGGTGCTTATGTATCAAGTGGTAATACTTGAAAACAAAGCATTTAGAAGTCGTAGCTTTGTTATCAACTTATGGGGCAAAGCACCCAAAAAGAGAAGCAAAAAAAAAATAAAAAAAAAATCAAAAGCTTGTTTCAAGGAAGAAATATAAGAGAAAGATTTCATAAATTGAGCTAGATGGAAGCATCAATCATTTACATTTCTTTTGTGATTGTAGCATGCTTAGAAAACTAGCTTACCATGAACATTGAGTTGCTATTCTTTTCACCTTAGTTTCTCAATCTTTATTCCATGATTCTTTTCTTGCTTGGGGACAAGCAAGTTTTAAGTTTGGTGTTGTGATGACATGTCACCATGTCATGTTTTTCTATGCTTTTTCATACAAGAAATTTATGATTAGTGCTTAAATATTGCATTCTTTGGTGCTTAAATGGTATATTTCTTTGATCTTTTGATTTGATAAACTTTGTAGGAAATAAGAAGAAAAAGAAGCAAAAAGAGCACAAAATAAGCTAAAAAGAAGAAAAGAGGAATTTTGGGCACACTTTGAAGTTGGAGCACACTTTGGAGGCTTAGGCCACGCTTCTAAAAGCGTGACCCATGACCAAATCAAGGAAGAGAAGCGTGGCCCAAAGAAAGAAAAGCGTGGCTCAAAACAAAGAGCAAAAGAGGACAAAAAAGCTTGAGCTAAAGTTTGCCTCAAACTTTAGCTCAAACTTTCGGAGGAGCTTGACTACACCCTGGAGGGAGCAAAAGCTTGCGCCAACGTTTGCCTCAAGCGTTTTGGCAAACGTTGGCGCCACACACCTCACAACCTGAAGGGGTATACTTCCAACAAGAATAACTTGAGCTACAGAGCTCCAAATGAGGTGATTCCAAAAGCAATGGAAAGTAGGAATCGAGAGCATTCCAATCATATATGGCACTGCATGGTGGACACTAAAATTGAGGGAGAAAACTGCCCCGCAATGTGTATAAATGAATATGGTGGCAACCTGCAGTGAGGCCAACTGACCTCTGCACCTTCGACGGAGTATAACTCGAGCTGTGGAGCTCCAATTGATGCGCTTCCAACGGCATTGGAAAGTAGACATTCAGGGCTTTCCAACAATATATAATAGTATGGGGTGGACAATATGTTTGAGCCTCCAGAACTGGCGTTTTCGACCACGTTTGAGGCAAACTTTACCTCAAACGCTGCACACCAAGGCCAGCGACCTTGTCCTCTTCAAATGAGCATAACTTGAGTTGTGGATGTCCAATTGAGATGATTCTAATTGGGTTAGAAAGATGACATTCAGAGCTTTCTAACCATATATAATAGTCTATAGTGGGCATGAAATTTGCAACGTTGACAAGCAGACAAAGTAGTACCCCAACATGCATGCAAGAAGGCCCTACGTTTGGCTAAAAGTTTGACCTCAAACTTTAGCCCAAACGTTGGTAGCAGCAAATAAGGGCAGCTGGTATAAAAAGTTTGAGTAAAAGTTTGCCTCAAACTTTTACTCAAACTTTTATGATTCATGGCCCGGTTCACAATGGGTTTCTCTCCAACTCCAAGAGCAATCAACAGAGGCTTTTGTCAACCCAATTCCATCAAAAGCAAGGGCCCAATTGACACCACTCAAAGGCACAAGAGATAGTTAGATTAGAAATTTCATTTTAATTGTAATTTGTTTTGAATTTCATTTTCATTTTGTAAAAATGCCTATAAATAGGCATCTGTTTCATTTTATTGGGAGGCGAGCTCCACTAGGGAGCATTAGGAATACAGAGCTCTCTCTCTTTAGTTTTCTTTTCTTTGTTTTTAAGTCTTGGGTGGAGAATTGAAGGTGTTATGTTTCATTCTCCCTCTGAGATTTCTCTCTGTTTACTTGCTGCATAATTTGAAGGAATTGTGATTTGAATCAAAACTCTCTTTACTGCTTTCCTCTCTATTTTCTTCTGCAATTATTCTCTATTGGATCAAGGAAGGAATTGAGATCTAGACTTGGTCTCTAGTCTCATCCAACCCCTGAGATCTTCAACCTCTCATTCAGATTTTGCAATTGAGCCAAGTTGCTTTCTGTTTTGATTTTTCAAGTGATTTTCCAAATCTGTTGAACCTGCTACATCTTTTACTTCTCTATTTGATTGCTATTTACACTTCCTTGTTTGCTTTCTTTAATTTCTCTACACCCAATTCCCTTTACATTTGATGCAATTTACTTTTCTTGTCATTTAAGATTTTGCCAATTTACTTTTCTTGCAATTTAAGTTTCAATGCAATTTACTTTCTGCAACTTTAAATTCATTGTCCTTTACTTCCTGTTGGTTACAATTTCATACAATTCACATCAATGTTAGCTTGACTAAACTAATCACCCACTAAAGTTGCTTGATCCATCAATCCCTGTGGGATCGACCTCACTCACGTGAGTTTTATTACTTGATGCGACCCGGTACACTTGCCGGTTAGTTATGGGTGTTTTGAAAATTCGTTTTTCCACAAAAACACCATCAAGAGGTACTTACATGCAGAGCTCAATGCTTAAGCCTTCTAACTTGGTGGAAAGCCATACAGTTTTCCCTGACATCAAACTTAAGTTTGGTGTTGGACATTCACCACCCACTAAGGAGGGTGGAAGTCCTAAGAAGAAGGTATCAAAGGGCTGGAGGAATAAAAAGATTTCCACTAAAGACTTCTCACCTGGAATGAAAGCGATCATTACTAGAAGTCCAATCATACCTCACACAGTGAATAAGATCCTATTGGTGACAAGTCATCTTATACTAGTTCCACAAGCATTTTTCACTAGTTTTCATTAGGTTTTATGCACTTTCTTGAGCAATAAGTAAGCAATTGGATTGGAAATACATGCATCCCTTGATTCAATTGAACATGGTTGTTTATGTGCTTTTCATAAGGTTTTATGCTAATTTTACTGAAAGTTATGAATGATGCAAACACCTTGGGATCAAGGCAAACTTTGATGCAATTGTTTGATTGATTATAGGTGGAAAAGAGGCAAAAAAGAAGCAAGAAAGAAGAGGAAGAAGCAAAGCAAGTAATGTTGGAAGAGAAGGGATAGGCAACGTTGGTGGCTAACGTTGATCCACCAACGTTGCAGGCAATGTTCTGGAAGGGAAAATTGGGTGCCAACGTTGAGAGCAACGTTGGTGAACCAACGTTGCCTCAAACATTTTCGAAAGTTTTCAATTCTAGAGCTGGAGAAATTTTGGGCGACGCGTACGCATGACAAAGCAAAGTTTTTGAATCTACGCATAAGCATGGTATACGCGCACGCGTGAATTGGCAAAAAGGGACATTCACGCGTACGCGTGGGTTATGCGTACACATGACCAAGCAACGTTGGAGGGAACGTTGGTGAACCAACGTTACCCCCAACGTCTTTGAAGAGGAGCCCAAAATTTGGATTTGGAAAACTTGCATTGACACGCATGCGTCCAGGACACGTAAGCATGGATGCATATTTTGGTCACACATGTAAACGCGTGAGCGACGCACATGCGCAAAACGCTGTTTCGATGCGTACGCGTGGGCGACGCGCACGCATGGATTGAAAAACGTTAGTGCACCAACGTGAAGTCAAATGTTGGCGCCAATGTTCATTTCTCTTAAAAATCGTCTTTCAAGATCAACGTTTGGCTCAACGTTTTCTTGCAAACGTTGAGCAGAAACATTGACACCAGCATCAGAAATTGAGAAATTGAGCACCCAATGCGGAATAAAAATGTGAATCGCCACTCATCCCTCTTGAACATTACTAAGACCCATTTTAGATTGCTTCAATAGAGACCATGAAGCCCAATCGAAGGACTTGAAGATCAAATTGGAAAGTGTATAAATAAAGAAGAAATTGATTTGAAACAGGGGAGTTGGAGAGAGTAGCTAGTAAGGGAATTTCAGCACAGAAAGTTAGTTAGCAGATCTAAATTTGTATTTTTTCTTCTGCGTTTTTCTTCTGCACCTCTCTGTGACTTTCTATTTTCTGGTTTTACTTGAGCAATGATGAACTAAACCCCAAATTCATTAGGGGAAGGAGCTCTATTGTATTTCCAATGAATCAATAAAGTTCTTCTTCTTCTCAATTCGATTGTGTAGCTACAGGATATCTTCTGTTTTGATTGTGAATTACTCACTCTGGAAGGGGGTTTAATTCAGTTGAATGTGGGTGTGAGCCTCAGAAGGGGAATCACCTACATTAGAATTGAAGCTCTATCATTCACAATTCTCTTAATCAACACTATTCGGGAGGAATTGAGGTTTTGAGAATTTGTGTGGCTTATGGATGAGAGAATATGCTCTAACTCTTCTCATGACAATTAGATCAAGGAATTGGCAAGATTGATTGTGATTAGAGAGATTGGATTACCAAGAAATTGGGATCCAATCAACTTCAATCCGCGATAGATCTACTCATATGATTGAGAAAAGAGTTGAGACTCAATTGATTTATGAACGATTATTATATCTTCAATCCCTGATGAATCATTCTCTTTCATTTTCTTCACTTTAGATCCTCTGATTTTATTTTAATTCCAAGTGTTCAATACTGTTTTGATTTTCTGTACCCATTTCCCTTTACAATTCATGCAATTTAAGTTTCCTTACAATTTAGATTCTGTCACTTACTTTCTTGCACTCTAAGATTCAGTTATTTACATTTCTTGCAATTTAAGTTTCTGTCATTTTACTTTCTTATTCTTTAAGTTTCAGTCATTTAAGTTTCCTGCCATTTAAGTTTCTATCAATTTTACAATTCAGCATTTAAATTCCTTGCAATTTGCTTTCTGTAAATCAAATTTCACTCAAATCATCCACTGTCAGCTTGACTAAATTCATCACCATACTAAAATTGCTTAATCCATCAATTCCTATGGGATCGACCTCACTCTGGTGAGTTATTACTACTTGATGCGACCCGGTTCACTTGCCGGTTAGTTTGAGCGGAATTCATTTTTCCTCCATCACCTATCCCTTGAGCATATTGAGCTGATCCATGAGAGCACAAGAAAGAAGCACATAGTGAGGGGTGAGGATTTAAGCCTCTATGACTATCTTCTTCCTTAAAGGAGCTAACTGACGAACGGGTTTTTCGTCGGTAAAGAAATTCACAAATAAATTCTCATTGAAAGTATAGTTTCTAAACCAATAGAGAATCCTTTCGTACAAAAGTTTGGTTGTCACTAAAGCAAACCCAATAAAATTGATAACCGAAGTATTTAAATCTCGGGTCGTCTCTCAAGGAATTGCAGGGAAGTATGATTTATTATTGGTTATGGAAAAGTATCTTTTTGGATTTTTGAAATAGGGAACAAGGAAATAAATTGGCAAGAAAGTAAATTAATAATCATGAAAACCCTTGCAAGGTATAAGAACTGGAAATCCCATCCTAGTTATCCTTATCAATTGTAATGAGAATTGTTTATTACTCCCACTTAGTTAACCCTTACTAAATAAAGCAAAGTCAAGTGGACTAATCAATGGGATTCCCCAAGTCCTAGTCAACTCCTGAGGAAAGACTAGCTTTAGAGGGATCCAAATCAATAAGCAAATTATAATTTTCAATCAACAAGGAGTTTGATAACTCAAGTGTCACCAATTACTCAACCAAAGCCAAAAGGGGAGAAATCTAAATTAAATTGAAAGCATCAATAATATAAATTGAAGAAAGCAATCATAAATCTGAAATACCTCAAATTGTATTAAATAGAAACTCAAATTCAAACATGAGAATTCATAAACCAAATAGCAACATCAAGTAATCCATAAAGGGAATAAATAAACTAGAAAGCTAGAACAATTAAAAGTAGAAGAGAAGTTAAATTAAAGGAACATTGAACCTGGAATTGAAAAGACGAAGAAATCCTAATCCTAAAACTTAAGAGAGAGGAGAGAGCCTCTCTCTCTAGAAAACTACATCTAAAACCTAAAATTGTGAATAATGAATGAATGATGATGATTCAATGTGATTCCCCCATTCTGCAGCCTCTATTCTGTGTTTCCGGGCTTGGATTTGGGCCGAAAAGGAGCCCAGAAATCGCTGACGGCGAATTCTGCAACTTTCTGCACGTGGCGACTGTCACGCGTTCGCGTAGGTCACGCGTGCGTGTCATTTGGAGGTTTTTCTTGTCACACATACGCGTCAGTCACGCGTATGCATCGCTCGTGTTCTGCGCTAGGCATGTGTCCGCGTCGCCCATGCGTGCGTGTCGCTGCTCGTTTCTCAAATACTTCATTTTTCTTGTTCCTTCCACTTTTGCATGTTTCCTTTCTGTCCTCTAAGTCATTCCTATCCTATAAAGCCTGAAAATACTTAACACGCAGATCACGGCATCGAATGGTAATAAAGAATAATTAAAATTAACAGTTTTAAGGCCTTGGAAATATGTTTTCACATATATCACAGAATTGGGAAGGATTTGTAAAATCATCCAAATTATGTGAATAAGTGAGCAAAGACTTGATAAAAACCACTCAATTGAGCACAAGATAAATCATAAAATAGTGGTTATCAACCTCTCCACACTTAAACATTAGCATGTCCTCATGCTAAGCTCAAGAGAAACTGGAAAAGAGTGAAGGCAGAATGGTGGAATCTATGCAATGCAATCTATCTAAATGCAAGCTACCTAAATGAATCATGCAATTCTAATTACTATCCACCTATATACACATAGAGCTTATATGTGGTTAAATTGAGTCAAATTTTTCAAGGAATCATATATGCACAACCAAGGGCCAAATCATATTAAAACATATTCACAATTGAGTTGAGTTAATCAAAAGAGTTCACAAACTTGCAAAACAAGCAATGATCAAACATGGATATATGGAAATGAGCTATTGAACCCTCACTGGATTTGTATATGCACTCTAATCACTCAGTGTTTGGGGTTAATCACTCTACTCTTCTCTAGTCATGCTTTCTAAAACTTTGTTCTTCATCTAACCAATCAACAAATATTTAATGTACACATGCAAACATCATGAGGTCTTTTCAAGGTTGTAATGGGGTCAAGGTAAGGGTGATGATATATGTATGGCCAAGTGAGCTATAAATTGAATCCTTGATTAGTCTAAGTTCTCTCCTAACATATACATACTATATACAACTCTAAAATTATGCCTAACTACCCAATTTTCCCATTTTTGTATCACATACTCATGCATCAACTTTTCTTTTAATTTTATCACATATGTATTGATCTTTTTTCTTTAACTTAGCATTGGGGTAAATTTTTTTTGTCTCCTTATTTATTTATTTAATTGAAAAAAAATTATTTTTTTTCAAAAATAAACATAACATATCAATGCACATGATATTTTAATTATTTTGGTCTCACATGAGCATGCACCCAAATTCCAAATATTTTGTCAATTTAACACTTTCCTATCAACCCAAGTTCCCACAATTCCCCACACTTAATTGATACACAATCTCTATCTTAAGCTAACCAAAGATTCAATTTTGGCGTATTTAGTTTGTTTTTCTGCTTAAGGCTAGTGATGTGGCAAAATACAGAACAATTAGAGATTAAAAGGCTCAAGGTGGCTAACAAGGGTGATTTAAAAGGTAGGCTATTTGGGATAAGTGAGCAAGAACAAGTAATGGCCTCAATCATATGCAAGCATGTAAATACACTAAATAATGGACATATAGAATAAAACAAAGCAAAGATTGCAATCATAGAGAAGAAAACACACAGGAATGGAATATTATGGCTAAATAATGTAACCATACAGTTAAGCTCAAAAATCTCACAGGTTGTGTGTTCTTTGGCACAAAAACCATATATCAGTCATGTATATTATGCAAGTAAGGATAAAGAGTTTCAACTCAAATCAATGTGAATCTTTAAATGGCTTTTATAAGAATAAATATATTCCTTGAAAATGTCGTCAATTTACCAACATTTATTACTATATATATATATATGCTAAGTGGGTTGTTGTGATTGTGAAAATCTAAAAATTTCTAGTTTACTCTCTATTTTTAGTTAAACCAAATTCTCATATGCTAAAAAGGGTAAACTAAACTTAATAATCCATATTTCTCTAAATCACAACTAATAAACTAAGAGTGCAAATCAAGCTAAATATCTAAGGTATATATAGCCCAAAGTACAAAATGTAATAAAGTAGAAATAGATAAAAGTACAGTAAAAGAAAATGTGCAAGTACTGAAAGGAAAATAAGATAAAATAGAATAAAAGAAAAATACAGAAAATGAAATAAAATAGGATAAAAAGGGTCTGAAATAGTTCACCAAAATAAAGTCCGCCAGAGATGGCGACCTCCCCACACTTATTTAATAGCATTGTCCTCGATGCTCAGTCAAGCTGAGTGTGAAGTGTCGTCACCTCCTAAAGGGTGTGCTGATGCTGTCTCTATGGGCTCTGGTTGTGAAGGTGCCTGTGGCTCTGCCTGTATGGGGGCCTGGGGTGCTGCAAACTGCTCGAGCTGAGGCTCCTCGTGCTGGGGCTCTGCCTGCTAAGGCTCTGCCTAGTGGGGCTCTGCTTGGTGCTCATCCTCTGCCCATGCATCATCCTCCTGCTCATCTGCCTCCTCCTCAGATGGCTCCGATGGTGTGTCAGGCTCGGAGGGGATGTCTGATGGGAGCATCTTATCTATCTTTTTCTTGTGAATTTGTACATGAATTGCTAAGTTAAATCAAAATTTAAATATCTTTTAGCCACTATGGATGCTACTTTGAGTTGTGCACAATTCTATTTATTTCAGGTAGCATTCGGAGGGATTTGACGGAGTTTTGTAGCAGAAAAGGGAGAAAGCGAATGATGTTGTTAATCCTGACCTCCTTGCACTCAAACAAGAATAACTTGGACTACAGAGGTCCAATTGATGTGATTTCAGCGGCATTAGAAAGTTAACTTTTAGGGCTTTCCAACGATATATAATAGTGCACATTTCTTCTCCAGCAACCTCTGCATCCTCCATGTTGAACTTGGTTTCTGCCAAGTTCAACGTGGATTGGAGAACTTCCAGGGAAGAACTTGCTGCCTTCCCCATGATGTGCGGAAAACGATCCGACACAAAATTCACCGGCAAGTGCACCGGGTCGCATCAAGTAATAATAACTCACAGGAGTGAGGTCGATCCCACAGGGATTGAAGGATTGAGCAATTTTAGTTCAGTGGTTGATTTAGTCAAGCGAATCAAGATTTGGTTGAGTGATTTGTGATTTACAGAAATTAAATTGCATGAAAAATAAAGGGAATGGGTAATTTGCATGAAATTAAAGAGAACTGAAATTTAAGGTGCTGAATCTTAAAGAACAAGAAATTAAATGGCAGAAACTTAGAACGTAAAAAATGTAAATTGCAGAACCTTAAAGTGCAAGAAATGTAAATGGCTTGAATTGTAAAGGGAATTGGGACTTGGATTTGTAGAAATTAAACAAGGAAAAGTAAATTGCAACAAATAGAAGAGTAGAAGATGACTTAGATTGAATCGGAACTAAAACAGAAAGGTAAATGAGCTTGAAAGCAGTAAACAGAGAATTGAAAATGGAAATCCAAATCTCAGGTCTCAAGAGACTAGATAACCAAGTCTAGATCTCAATGCCTTCCTAGATCCAACAAGAGCAATTGCAAAGAAATTAAAGAAATGTAGAGTGCAGAAAGAGTAGATGAAGAAGCAATTAACAGAAACGGAAATTCAATTGTGCAGTAAAATGAAACAGAGAGATCTTAGGATGAGATTGAAACAGAATTCCTTCAATTCTCCAACCCAAGATCCAAGACAATTGTAATTAAAATTGAAAGCAAGAAAACTAAGAGGAAGGGAATTCAATTCTCCTTCCCCGAGACTTAGAAATTAAAATTCACTCAATACCAAAAGCTCTCCGAAAACTCTCTATGAAAACTAAAGGAAAAGCCCCCGAAAAACTTAAATCCTATGCTATTTATACACTTTCTTCAAATGGTCTTCAAGCCTTCAATTGGGCCTTTGCTCTTGATGGAATTGGGTTGATAGAGGCCTTGGTTGATTGCTCTTGGAGTTTGGAGAAGAACCGAAGTGAACCGGGTTTGGAATCATGTAAGCTTGAGTAAAAGTTTGAGTAAAAGTTTGAGGCAAACTTTTAATCAAACTTTTCATATCAGCCACCCCATTTTGCTGCTACCAACGTTTGAGCCAAAGTTTGGGGTCAAACTTTTGCTCAAACGTTGGCTCCCCCTTGCACACTCATGGCGCCAACGTTTGCCAAAAAGTTTGAGGCAAACGTTGGCGCAAACTTTTGCTCTCCAGGGTGTGTTGTTCATGGCGCCAACGTTTGCCAAAAAGTTTGAGGCAAATGTTGGCGCAAACTTTTGCTCTCTAGGGTGTTGATTTGTGATGCCAACGTTTGCCAAAAAGTTTGAGGCAAACTTTTGGTCAAGCTTTTTGCTCCCTGGTTCATTTTCACTTATTCCAAAAGTTTGAGCTAAAGTTTGAGGCAAACTTTTGCT
>NC_029794.2:45937767-45956544 GCF_000816755.2 Arachis ipaensis
AATTAATCCAAAAGTTTGAGCTAAAGTTTGAGGCAAACTTTTGCTCAAGCTTTTTGTTCCCTGGTGTGTTTTCACTTATCTGAAAGTTTGAGCTAAATTTTGAGGCAAACTTTTGCTCAAACTTTTTGTTCTCTCTTGCTCCTATCCATTCCTTCTTGCTTCAACCTTTCTCCAAGCTTTCTTCACCTATCATCAATCAACCAAACACATCAAAGCTATGCTCAAAATCATGAGATATTCATTCTTTCATAATATGTGACAATTATAGCATAAAACCTCATGTTAATTCATCAATTCATCTATGGTTGATTAAATCAAAGGAAGCATAAAAATCTACCCAATTGGCTTGCTTATGGCTCAAGAAAGTGCATAGAAAACAAAAAAAGTGCATAAATCAATTGAAAACAAAAGAAAAAGGCTAGTGAAACTAGGCTAAGATGACTTGTCATCACAACACCAAACTTAAAGCTTGCTTGTCCCCAAGCAAGAAAGGAATTATGCTCAAAGGTTCTTTCAATCAGAATGGATTTGAAAAATTACATGTACTATCCTGTGAGTGAAGTGATCAAGTGACAGTGGGGTGAACTCTAAATTATATGCTCATGCAAGGGCTTCAGTGCTTACTAGTCCCTACATCTTGGGAGTCTTAGGTCTTAGGACTTTCATCCAAATGGTATCATGGAGATCTCTTTATATGTAATCACCTTGAAGCAGCTTATAGTTTTTGTGCTTTGGCCTTGACTCTAAGTGTCATGTCTCAAAGCGACTCTTTAGATAAGCTTTCAATCAATACTCCTAAACCAGTTGGTTTTAAGGTATTAGGTGTTAAAGCACCCCTTAGGATTTACTTGCTCAAGCCTCTCTCTTTGACACACTTCGACCACAAGCATTTACTAGGATAATAACTCTTTGAGTTCTTGTTTCTTTCTTTCTTTTCTGCCTAGTAATTGATGCTCAGAGCCTTGGGCCATGTTCTTTTTGTTTTTGCATTTTCTTTATTTTCTTTTGTTTTGTTTGCTGCTTCTTGGATCAATAAATGTTTGAGAATCTCCACAACACTTCTTTGAACTCTATGTCCTGCCTATGAGCTCCCATGCAAGTTTTCATAAGCATGCAACCTCAATACATAATCATACAACTAGAACCGCCACTTCTCCTAATCTTTTGCTTGCCTCAAAATTGTTTAATTCCTCAATCCTTCTTTTCAAAGAACTTTCATGTGATGCATTTTTGAAACATTGAGTGCAAACAAGTTTGAAAAGTGTAGTGTTGTGAATAATTAAGCATCTTAATTATTGAATTACAGAAAAACTATACTATACAGACAGATAGACATGGAAACAAAATCACTCTCAATCATAGCAGTGTTTGATGTAAAATAATCACTTAACAATACAACCTTTTGGAGTTCGCTTGCTTTACTCCTCATCATCATCATCACTGATCCACACATTCCTCTTTCATCTCTTTGGTTGATGATGCTTAATCCTTCCAAAAAAAACTTGTATGGACCTCTGCAATGATATTGAAAGTTGCTTGTTCCCCAAGCACTTGAAAAATGGTTAGCATGCATGATTTATTTGTGGGCCTTTGAACTTACTTTGGTGTGGGAACACCAAACTTAGTACCTTGCCAATGGTTCTCATGCATCAGATTAACCATGTGTGAAACTCTTTTTTTTCTTTTTTTCAAAAGCAATTAAACTGAGAACTTAGGAAACAGCAGAATAGTTAACTAGTTTATCTAAATGCTTGAAGCTAGCATTATGCAGAAAGTGAGAATGCGTTTCATGATGAAATTTTGGTGGGACACCAAACTTAGAATCCTTCATTCTTCCTTATATTGTTTTGGTGTGCAACACCAAATTTAGCTTCTTGCAATATAGATGAAACTAATTAACCTTTTTATTAAAATAGCTATGAAAAGAAAACTACCTTAGGTTGGGTTGCCTCCCAACAAGCGCTCTTTTATTGTCATTAGCTTGACATCCTCCATTCTTTGATCATGGAGGTTGAAAATCCTGTTGCCTTTGATTTTCTCCTCTCACTATGGACTTCCTTCTGGTCTCCTCCATTTCTTGGTGTCCTTCTTCAGAAATTCCAGAGGTGGAGAACTCTCTCCTGATTCATGTCATACAACCAAAATAGCAAAGATACACAGAGCACTCTGTAGCTTGAGTGCAGTGGGAGTTAGTAGAGACAAAGTCTCAAACAGTTAGTGTGCAAGTCAAAAATTAAAGAAACAGAAAAAATGCTAGATCTAGATCACCACCTCACTTAATCATTGTCAATCTAATCAATCCCCGGCAACAGCGCCAAAAACTTGATGTGCGGAAAACGATCCGACACAAAACTCACCGGCAAGTGCACCGGGTCGCATCAAGTAATAATAACTCACGGGAGTGAGGTCAATCCCACAGGGATTGAAGGATTGAGCAATTTTAGTTCAGTGGTTGATTTAGTCAAGCGAATCAAGATTTGGTTGAGTGATTTGTGATTTACAGAAATTAAATTGCATGAAAAATAAAGGGAATGGGTAATTTGCATGAAATTAAAGAGAACTGAAATTTAAGGTGCTGAATCTTAAAGAACAAGAAATTAAATGGCAGAAACTTAGAACGCAAGAAATGTAAATTGCAGAACCTTAAAGTGCAAGAAATGTAAATGGCTTGAATTGTAAAGGGAATTGGGACTTGGATTTGCAGAAATTAAACAAGGAAAAGTAAATTGCAACAAACAGAAGAGTAGAAGATGACTTAGATTGAATCGGAACTAAAACAGAAAGGTAAATGAGCTTGAAAGCAGTAAACAGAGAATTGAAAATGGAAATCCATATCTCAGGTCTCAAGAGACTAGATAACCAAGTCTAGATCTCAATACCTTCCTAGATCCAACAAGAGCAATTGCAAAGAAATTAAAGAAATGTAGAGTGCAGAAAGAGTAGATGAAGAAGCAATTAACAGAAACGGAAATTCAATTGTGCAGTAAAATGAAACAGAGAGATCTTAGGATGAGATTGAAACAGAATTCCTTCAATTCTCCAACCCAAGATCCAAGACAATTGTAATTAAAATTGAAAGCAAGAAAACTAAGAGGAAGGGAATTCAATTCTCCTTCCCCGAGACTTAGAAATTAAAATTCACTCAATACCAAAAGCTCTCCGAAAACTCTCTATGAAAACTAAAGGAAAAGCCCCCGAAAAACTTAAATCCTATGCTATTTATACACTTTCTTCAAATGGTCTTCAAGCCTTCAATTGGGCCTTTGCTCTTGATGGAATTGGGTTGATAGAGGCCTTGGTTGATTGCTCTTGGAGTTTGGAGAAGAACCGAAGTGAACCGGGTTTGGAATCATGTAAGCTTGAGTAAAAGTTTGAGTAAAAGTTTGAGGCAAACTTTTACTCAAACTTTTCATATCAGCCACCCCATTTTTCTGCTACCAACGTTTGAGCCAAAGTTTGGGGTCAAACTTTTGCTCAAACGTTGGCTCCCCCTTGCACACTCATGGCGCCAACGTTTGCCAAAAAGTTTGAGGCAAACGTTGGCGCAAACTTTTGCTCTCCAGGGTGTTGATTTGTGATGCCAACGTTTGCCAAAAAGTTTGAGGCAAACGTTGGCTCAAGCTTTTCAAGCAAAGGTTGGCGCAAACTTTTGCTCTCCAGGGTGTTTTGTTCATGCGCCAACGTTTGCCAAAAAGTTTGAGGCTAACGTTGGTGCAAACTTTTGCTCTCCAGGGTGTGTTGTTCATGGCGCCAACGTTTGCCAAAAAGTTTGAGGCAAATGTTGGCGCAAACTTTTGCTCTCTAGGGTGTTGATTTGTGATGCCAACGTTTGCCAAAAAGTTTGAGGCAAACTTTTGGTCAAGCTTTTTGCTCCCTGGTTCATTTTCACTTATTCCAAAAGTTTGAGCTAAAGTTTGAGGCAAACTTTTGCTCAAACTTTTTGTCCTCTCTTCCTCCTAGCCATTCCTTCTTGCTTCAACCTTTCTCCAAGCTTTCTTCACCTATCATTAATCAATCAAACACATCAAAGCTATGCTCAAAATCATGAGATATTCATTCTTTCATAATATGTGACAATTATAGCATAAAACCTCATGAAATTGTATTAATTCATCTATGGTGGATTAAATCAAAGGAAGCATGAAAATCTACCCAATTGGCTTGCTTATGGCTCAAGAAAGTGCATAAATCAATTGAAAACAAAAGAAAAAGGCTAGTGAAACTAGGCTAAGATGACTTGTCATCACCCCACACTGAACTTGGGAAAAGCCAAGTTCAGCGTGGATTCAAAGGAACACCCTGAAGCACTTGCTGCCTTCTCCATGTTGAACTTGGAAAAAGCCAAGTTCAGCGTGGAGCTTAATGAATCCAATGGTCCCCACACTCCTCAAGCCCTGCACGAATCAATCAAATTAATTTTGATTCAACTTTTATTTTATTTACAATTAGGAAAAGATATTATTTTAGTTTTAGAAAATATATTTTACATTAATTAGGATTAGATATAAAAGGAAAAAAAGCCCTTGGGGCTTCTCTCTTCTCTTCTACCTCATTCTGTAATTTACAGTTTTTACCTGAATCCTTATTTTCTCTCTGAACCATGAGCAACTAAACCTCCACTGTTAAGGTTAGGAGCTATGTCTATTGTATGGATTGATACTATTATTTTTCTATTTTAATTTATGTACTGATTTATATTCAAGAATTGTTTTCGTACTTTATTTTATGAATTTGGGTGGAACGGAAGTATGACCCTTGTTCTAATTGAGTTCTTGTATAACTTGGAAAAGCTCTTTACTTGAACAACAGCTTGAAAACAATTTCTCCTAAATTCTAATTATCTGGACTTAACGGGATACGTGACATATAATCCTCTTAAATTTAGGTAATTAGGATTTCTGTGGCATATAAACTAGAATTGAACTTCACCCTCTAATTGGAATTAAGTGACCAAGGAATTGGCGGTTGATAAATTTTAGAGGAGACTAAAAAGGTCTAAGGAATTAGGGTTTAGTCACATATAGTTGCCATGAATTAAATCTTGCATGATTAAAATAGTTAGTAAGAAAAGTCAATCCAGAAAAATAGATAACTCTGAAGCCTTAACTGTTTCTCCATACATATTTTACAACCTATTTACTGCTTGTTTTATAAATTTTCTGAATTTACTGTTTAATGCAATTAAGATCCAAACACTCTTTTCTATTTGTTTAACTAAGTAAATCACTTAACTACTATTGCTTAATCCATCAATCCTCGTGGGATCGACCCTCATTCACCTGAGGTACTACTTGGTACGACCCGGTGCAATTGCCAGTTAGTTTGTGGACTTTAATTCCGCACCAAATTTTTGGTGCCATTGCTGAAGATTGATTGTGATTAACAACTACTCATTGTTTGATTGCTTAGATTAGATCATTTTTTCTTTAATTTTTTTAGTTCGTTCTTCATTTATTTTTCCTTTTTAATTTTATTTTCTTTTATTTTCATTTTCTTTCTTCCCATTAATTTTTATCTTTTTATATTTTATTAGTTTTATTTTATTTTTGTCTCTAAAAAAATTATATATAAATATATACCTGTATATATTTATTGCATCATATATTTATTTTTTCTTAATTTCTAAAATTAAGTTTGGTGTTATCTAGTTAATTTTATTTTAATTTTTCTGTTTAATTTTTATTTATTTATTTCGAAATTTTTAGCTTAATATTATTTATAATTTTTGAAAATTGATTATCTTAATTAGTTAGTTGTTTATTTTATTATTTTACACAGGTTACCTCACCGGGAATTCTCTGTACTCTAACGTAGAGAATCCCACCTTTTCTTGTCTTCTGTCTATTTATGAGCAAGAACAGGGACAAAAAACCTCTTTTAGACTTTGATCTTGAACCTGAAAGGATTTTGAGGCGGCGTTTGCAACAAGCAAGACTTTACAAGGCTGCAGAGTCCACTATGGATCATAATAATGCTGTTAATGTCAATGTGGCAAATCTAGTTGGGAATGAGCAACCTAGAAGAGTGCTTGGCTCTTACACTGCTCCTAATGCAGATCTTTATGGCAAAAGTATTGTGGTGCCTCCAATAGCTGCAAATAATTTTGAACTGAAGCCACATCTAGTTACTCTTGTGCAACAAAATTGTCAGTATCATGTACTTCCTCAGGAAGACCCAAATCAGTTTATTTCTGATTTTCTACAGATTTGTGATACTGTGAAGACCAATGAAGTGAATCTTGAGGTGTACAAACTCATGCTCTTCCCATTTGCTGTGAGGGATAGAGCAAAGTTGTGATTAGATTTTCAACCCAAGGAGAGTTTGGATACTTGGGACAAGGTTGTCACTGGATTTCTGACTAAATTTTTCCCACCTCAAAAGTGGACTAAGTTAAGGGTGGAGGTTCAGACTTTCAGATAGAAAGATGGTGAGACCCTTTATGAAGCTTAGGAGAGATTCAAGCTACTGACTAGGCAATGCCCTCCAGACATGTTCTCTAGATGGACTCAGTTGGATATCTTTTATGGGCTTATGTGAAATGTCCAAAATGCGCTTGGATAATTCTGCAGGTGGTTCTTTGCACATGAAGAAGACACCAGAGGAGACTATTAAGCTTATTGAGTTGGTTGCTAATAACCAATTCTTATATTCCTCCAATAAGAATCCTTTGCACTCTGAGACCTCTCAGAAGAGAGGCATTTTGGAAGTGGAAGTTGTTGATGCTCTTCTTGCTCAGAACAAGCTTTTGTCTCAGCAAATAAATCTGATTACTCAACGGTTGAGTAGAATGCAAGTTTCAGCTGTCAACACTCAGAATGCACCCCAAGAAGCCTCTTATGACATGACAGGTAATTTTATGCAAAATGAAAATTATGATTATGCTCAATCTTCTTCTGAACAGGTCAATTACATGGAGAATGCTCTTAGAAATCCCAATAAAGATCCCTATTCTAAGACTTACAATCAGGAGTGGAGAAATCATCCAAATTTTGGATGGAGAGAGCAACCTCAGAGGCCACAAAATTTTAATAATAATTCTCAGGGTGGTTTTCAACAGAATAATTTTAATAACCACCAGTTTCAGTCATCTCAGCAAGCAACTTCTCAGCCTCAGCAGAACAATGATTTGGAGGCAATATTGGCAAGTTTTAGACAGGAAACTAGAGCATCAATCAAGAATTTAGAGATTCAGATGGGTCAATTAGCTACAAAAGTTAATAAAATTGATCAGAGGACCACTAATAGCCTTCCTAGTAACACAATTCCAAATCCAAGAGAGGAATGCAAGGCTATTACCTTGATAAGTGGACAAGTGGCAAGTACGAAAGCATAACTTAATGAGGAGCCAGTTGAAAAGGAAGCTCCAGAGGAGAAGAAGGAAGAAGTAGAGCATGTCCCTTCAAAGAGTGCAGACAACCCATTCCCAGACTCTCTTGACACTTATCCTACATTGCCAAAGGCTCATGAGTACAAGTCTAAAATGCCATATCCTCAGAGACTTCAAAAGGAGACCAAGGACAAGCAGTTCTCAAAGTTCTTAGAAGTCTTCAGAAAGTTGCAAATAAATATTTCTTTTACTGAGGTTTTGGAGCAAATGCCTCTCTATGTCAAGTTCATGAAGGAGCTGTTGTCAAAGAAAAAGCCTTTAAAGGGAGATGAGCCAGTGGTCCTGACTAAGGAATGTAGTGCCATCATTCAGAATAACTTGCCAAGGAAGATGCCAGATCCAAGGAGCTTTCAAATTCCATGTACCATTGGGAGCACCACCTTTGAGAAAGCCCTATGTGATCTGGGGACAAGCATAAATTTAATGCCCTTGTCTGTGATGAAGAAGTTGCAAATCCAAGAGGCACAACCCACAAGGCTAGCATTACAGATGGCAGACAAATCTATAAAGCCTGCATACGGATTAGTGGAGAATATCTTGGTCAAAGTGGGTAAGTTCTTCCTCCCAGCAGATTTTGTGATTCTTGACACAGGGGAGGATGAGAATGCCTCTATAATTCTAGAGAGACCCTTCCTAGCCACTGGGAAAGCTCTAATTGATGTAGAAGCAGGTGAATTAGTGCTTAGAGTGCATAATGAGCAACTGGTCTTTCATGTATTCAAAGATATACATTCAGCAGCTGAAGAAGAGAGGTGCATGTAGACTGAGCTTATTGATCCAAACCTTCAGAATCCCCTGATGATGCACAGCAGAAATTGCAGCTCAAACCTCCTTTAGTGACAACCAATAAAATCCTTCCTGACATCAAACCTAAATTTGGTGTCGGGAATGCATCATCCACCAAGGAGGAGGTCCCCAAAAAGAAGAAAGTGCCCAGGGGATGGAGAAACAAAAAGATCCCCACTGAAGGTTTCCTCCCAGAAATGAAAGTGGTGTTGACTAGCAATCCGGTGTGGATTTATACAGTAAATAGAATCCTCTCTCTGGAGCATATTGAGCTAATTTATGGAGACATAGGAAAGAAGTTTAAAGTAAGGGGTGAAGAGCTGAGCTCCTATGATCCTCCTCCTTAGAGGGACTGACCGTCAAGCTAGTGACGGTAAAGAAGCGCTTGTCGGGAGGCAACCCGATGATTTCGTATCCTTAGTCTATTTTCCATAGTAGTTGATTATATTATTTGTTTGATTTTTATTGAGTTTTTACTGTTTTTCTTTGTTTTACTTGTGTTTTGATCATGCAGAATTTTTACAGTTGGAACCTGATGAGCGGATAATTTATACGCTTTTTGGCATTGTTTTTAGTATGTTTTTAGTATATTTTAGTTAGTTTTTATTATGTTTTTATTAGTTTTTAAATAAAAATCACTCTTCTGGACTTTCCTATGAGTTTGTGTATTTTTCTGTGATTTCAGGTATTTTCTGGCTGAAATTGAGGGACCTGAGCAAAAATCTGATTCAGAGGCTGAAAAAGGACTGCAGATGCTGTTGGATTCTGACCTCCCTCCACTCAAAGTGGATTTTCTGGAGCTACAGATACCCAATTGGTGCGCTCTCAATTGCGTTGGAAAGTAGACATTCTGGGCTTTCCAGCAATATATAATAGTTCATACTTTTCCCGATATTTGATGTCTCAAATAGGCGTTCCAAGTCAGCTCAAGAATTCTGGCGTTTAACTCCAAAACTGGCACAAAAGCTGGAGTTAAACGCCCAAACTGGCACAAAAGCTGGCGTTTAACTCTAAAGAAAAGTCTCCACACGAAAATGCTTCAATGATCAGCCCAAGCACACACCAAGTGGGTCCGGAAGAAGATTTCTGCATTAATTACTGATTTCTGTAAATCCTAGGCTACTAGTTCTCTATAAATAGGACCTTTTGCTATTGTATTTTCATCTTGGGATGTTTAGTCCTTAGACCTTTGAGGCTGGCCATTTAGCCATGCTTACACTATTTGTTCTTATGTATTATCAATGGTGGAGTTTCTACACACCATAGATTAAGGTGTGGAGCTCTGCTGTTCTTCATGAATTAATACAAGTACTATTGTTTTTCTATTCAACTCAAATCTATTTCTTCTCCAAGATATTCATTCGTTCTTCAACTTGATGAATGTGATGATCCGTGACACTCATCATCATTCTCACCTATAAACATGTGCCTGACAACCACCTCTGTTCTACTAGAAATGGCTTGAATGCGTATCTCTTGGGTTTCTAATCTAAGATTGGAACCTTCGTGGTATAGGCCAGAATTATTGGCAGCCATTCCTGAGATCCGGAAAGTCTAAACCTTGTCTGTGGTATTCCGAGTAGGATCTGGGAAGGGATGAATGTGCAAGATGACCATAGCTTGCTTCAAGCCGACAATCTCCGTGGGATCGACCCTTACTCACGTAAGGTTTATTACTTGGACGACCCAGTGCACTTGCTGGTTAGTTGTGCGGAGTTGTGATAAAGAGTTGAGATTACAATTGTGCGTACGAAGTTTTTGGCGCCATTGATGATCACAATTTCGTGCACCAAGTTTTTGGCGCCGTTGCCGGGGAAGGAACGAATGAACGAACAACAATTTCGCATTTGTTTCCGGTAACAACCATGCCAAGTTTGGTCCGGCAACAACACCAAGTTTTTGGCGCCGTTGCCGGGGATTGTTCGAGTTTGGACAACTGACGGTTCATCTTGTTGCTTAGATTAGGTACTTTTCAGAATTTTTAAGAATGAATTCTAGAGTTTCAAGGTGATGTTCTTATCATCACAAAAGCTGATTGATTCTCATCAATTTAGCTGCTGAATGTAATGTCCTGTTGAAGCTTGGCCAAACATGTCTAATCCTTTTTAGACTGAAGCTTTAGACTAACATTGCATGATTCCTGGAATTCTTATTAAAAGTTTTGATTCTCTTTATTTTCTTTTCTATATAATTTTCGAAAAAAAATATAAAAAAAATTTTTAAAATCATAAAACCAAAAATATTTTATGTTTCTTGTTTGAGTCTAGTATCAATTTTTAAGTTTGGTGTCAATTGCATTTTTCTTGCATTTTTTGAAAACATGCAATATGTTCTTCATTAATCTTCAAGTTGTTCTTGATGATTTCATTGCTCTGATCTTTAAATTCTCTTGTTTTGTGTGTTTTGTTGTTTCTCATATGCATTCTCAATTTGTTAGTGTCTCTTATATGAAAATTTTTTAAGTTTAGTGTCCTGCATGCATTGTTTGATTTGAGTTTCCTAAGATTAGTTGCATTTTTATTATTTCTCATCATTAAAAATTCAAAAAAAAAAATTTAAAACTATGTCTTTTCAAGTCAATAATACAGAGAATTGAAGATTCAGAACATTCAGCAGAGGAATCAAACAGAAAAAGCTGGGCGTTCAAAACGCCCAGTGAAGAAGGAAAACTGGCGTTTAAACGCCAGCCAGGCTGGGTGTTTAACGCCCAAAAAGGTAGAGATTTGGGCGTTAAACGCCAGAATGGGCACCATTCTGGGCGTTTAACGCCAGGATGACACTAGAGGGAAGATTTTGTTTTTAATTCACATTTTTTTCAAGTTTTCATAATTTTTCAAAATCAAATCTTTTTCAAATCATATCTTTTCAATCATATCTCTTTCAAAATCAATTTCTTTCTATTTTATATTTATTTTCACTATTTTTAAAAATCCTTGCTTCAATTCAAGATTTACTTCAAAAATTTTCAAGTTGTTACTTGCCTACTAAGAAAGGATCAAACTTTAAATTTTAAAATCATATCTTTTAATTTCTTGATAGTCAAGTAATCAACTTTAATTGTAAAAATTTTCTTTTTCTAAATTGATTTTCAATCATATCTTTTCAAACATATCTTTTCAATCACATCTTTTTCAAAATTAATTTTTCAATCATATCTTTTTCTAATTTCAAAATCTTTTTCAAAAAATCACTTTATTTTCTTCCCAATCTTAGTTTTCGAAAATCTCAATCAAATTTTCAAATTTTTTTTCAAAATCTTTTAATTAATTTTCGAAAATTCTTCCCCTCTTCTCACATCCTTCTATTTAAGTGACTAAGACTCCTCCTCAAGGTACAATTCGAACTCCCTCCTTCTGTATATGTTCGAATTCTCCTCCATCTACCACCTCCTTCTATTCTTCTTTTCTTCTGACACTTCAAGGAATCTCTATACTGTGACATAGAGGATTCCATACTTTCTTGTTCTCTTCTCTTTCATATGAGCAGGAACAAAGATAAAGGCATACTTATTCAAGCTGATCCTGAACCTGAAAGGACCTTGAAGAGAAAGCTAAGAGAAGCTAAAGAACAATTCTCTTTAGAGGGCCTAACAGAACTCTTCAAAGAAGAAGAAACCATGGCAGCCAAAAACAACAACAATGCCAACAATGCAAGGAAGGTGCTTGGTGACTTTACTGCACCTACTCCTGATTTCTATGGGAGAAGCATCTCTATCCCTGCCATTGGAGCAAACAACTTTGAGCTTAAGCCTCAATTAGTTTCTCTAATGCAACAGAATTGCAAATTTCATGGACTTCCATTGGAAGATCCTCATCAGTTCTTAGCTGAGTTCTTGCAAATCTGTGACACTGTCAAGACCAATAGGGTTGACCCTGAAGTCTACAGACTTATGCATTTTCCTTTTGCTGTAAGAGACAGAGCTAGAACATGGTTGGATTCACAACCTAAGGAAAGCCTGAACTCTTGGGAAAAGCTAGTCAATGCCTTCTTGGCAAAGTTCTTTCCACCTCAAAAATTGAGCAAGCTTAGAGTGGAAGTCCAAACCTTTAGACAGAAGGATGGTAAGTCCCTCTATGAAGCTTGGGAGAAATACAAGCAATTGATCAGAAGGTACCCTTCTGACATGCTTTCAGAATTGAGCATCATAGGAATCTTCTATGATGGTCTGTCTGAACTATCCAAGATGTCATTGGATAGCTCTGCTGGAGGATCTCTTCATCTGAAGAAGATGCCTGCAGAAGCTCAAGAACTCATTGAAATGGTTGCAAATAACCAATTCATGTACACTTCTGAAAGGAACCCTGTGAATAATGGGACAACTCAGAATTAAGGAGTCCTTGAGATTGATACTCTAAATGCCATATTGGCTCAGAATAAAATATTAACCCAACAAGTTAATATGATTTCTCAGAGTCTTTCTGGAATGCAAGCAGCAACAGGCAGTACTAAGGAAGCTTCCTCTGAAGAAGAAGCTTATGACCCTGAGAACCCAGCAATAGAAGAGGTGAATTACATGGGAGAACCCTATGGAAACACCTATAATCCTTCATGGAGAAATCATCCAAATCTCTCATGGAAGGATCAACAGAGACCTCAACAAGGTTTCAACAACAATAATGGTGGAAGAAACAGGTTTAGCAATGACAAGCCTTTTCCATCATCTTCTCAGCAACAAACAGAGAATTCTAAGCAGAGCCCCTCTGACTTAGCAACCATTGTCTCTGATCTAATCAAAACCACTCAAAGTTTCATGACTAAAACAAGGTCCTCCATTAGAAATTTGGAGGCACAACTGGGTCAACTGAGTAAGAAAATTACTGAACTCCCTCCTAACACTCTCCCAAGCAATACAGAAGAGAATCCCAAAAGAGAGTGCAAGGCCATAACCACATCTCACATGGCCGAACATGGAGAGGAGGAAGAGGCAGTGATTCCCACTGAGGAAGACCTCAATGGACATCCACTGACCTCCATGGAATTCCCTAATGAGGAACCATGGGAATCTGAGGCTCATTCTGAGACCATAGAGATTCCATTGAATTTACTTATGCTACTCATGAGCTCTGATGAGTATTTTTCCTCTGAAGAGGATAAAGATGTTACTGAAGAGCAAGTTGCTAAGTACCTTGGAGCAATCATGAAGCTAAATGCCAAGTTATTTGGTAATGAGACTTGAGAGGATGAACCTCCATTGCTCATCAAAGAACTGGATGACTTGACTAGGCGGAGATTACCTCAAAAGAGACAGGACCCTGGAAAGTTCTCAATCCCTTGTACCATAGGCACCATGACCTTTGAGAAGGCTCTATGTGACCTAGGGTCAAGCATAAACCTTATGCCTCTCTCTGTAATGGAGAAGCCAGGGATCATTGAGGTACAAGCTGCAAGAATCTCACTAAAGATGGCAGACAATTCAAAGAAACAAGCTTATGGACTTATAGAGGATGTCTTGGTAAAGGTTGAAGACCATTACATCCCTGCTGATTTCATAGTCCTAGAGACTGGGAAGTGTATGGATGAATCCGTCATCCTTGGCAGACCCTTCCTAGCCACAGCAAAAGCTGTGATTGATGTTAACAGAGGAGAATTGATCATTCAAGTGAATGGAGACTCCCTTGTATTTAAAGCTCAAGGATATCCCTCTGTCACCATGGAGAGGAAGTACGAAGAGCTTCTCTCAATACAGAGTCAAACAGAGCCCCCACAGTCAAACTCTAAGTTTGGTGTTGGGAGGTTCCAACATTGCTCTGAACATCTGTGAGGCTCCATGAGAGCCACTGTCAAGCTATTGACATTAAAGAAGTGCTTGTTGGGAGGCAACCCAATTTTTACTTATCTATGTTAAATTTCTATTTTCCTTTGTTATTTTATATTTTCTGTAGGTCGATGATCATGTGAAGTCACAAAAACAATTGAAAAAGCAAAAACAAAGTGAAAAACAGAATGAAAAATAGAACACCCTGGAGGAGAAACCTACTGGCGTTTAAACGCCAGTAAGGGTAGCAGAATGGGCGTTAAACGCCCAGTCTGGCACCATTCTGGGCGTTTAACGCCAGAAAAGGGCACCAGAATGGCGTTTAACGCCAGGAATGGGCAAGAAGCTGGCGTTAAACGCCAGAAATGGGCAGCAGCCTGGCGTTTAACGCCAGGATTGGCAGCAAGGGGCGTTTTGCACGCCACATGGTGCAGGGATGAGAAATCCTTGACACCTCAGGATCTGTGGACCCCACAGGATCCCTACCTACCCCACCACTCTCTCCCTTCTTCACCCATTTACCAATTACCTCAATACCTCTTCCCCAAAAACCCTTCACCTATTAAATCCCACCATTCTCTTCACCACTCACATCCATCCTTCATAAAACCCCACCTACCTCACCATCCAAATTCAAACCACTTTCCCTCCCAAACCCATCCTCTATAGCCGAACCATACACACCCCTCTCATCCCTATATAAACCCATCTTCACTCCTTCATTTTCACACAACCTCAACACCACTTCTCCCCCTTGGCCGAAACACAAAGCCCACTCCATCTCCTCTATTTCTTCTTCTTCTACTCTCTTCTTTCTTCTTTTGCTCGAGGACGAGCAACCTTCTAAGTTTGGTGTGGTAAAAGCTAAAGCTTTTTATTTTTCCATAACCATTTATGGCACCAAAGGCCAGAGAAACCTCTAGAAAGAGGAAAAGAAAGGCAAAAGCTTCCACCTCCGAGTCATGGGAGATGGAGAGATTCCTCTCAAGGGTGCATCAAGACCACTTCTATGAAGTTGTGGCCAAGAAGAAGGTGATCCCCGAGGTCCCTTTCAAACTCAAAAAGAATGAGTATCTGGAGATTCGACATGAGATCTGAAGAAGAGGTTGGGAAGTTCTCACCAACCCCATTCAACAAGTCAGAATCTTAATGGTTCAAGAGTTCTATGCCAATGCATGGATCACCAAGAATCATGATCAAAGTGTGAACCCGGACCCCAAGAATTGGCTTACAATGGTCCGAGGGAAATACTTGGATTTTAGTCCGGAAAATGTAAGGTTGGCATTCAACTTGCCCATTATGCAAGGAGATGCACACCCCTATGATGAGCGGATATTTTATACGCTTTTTGGGGTTAATTTCATATAGTTTTTAGTATATTTTAGTTAGTTTTTAGTTTATTTTCATTAGTTTCTAGGCAAAATTCATATCTCTAGACTTTACTATGAGTTTGTGTGTTTTTCTATAATTTCAGGTATTTTCTGGCTGAAATTGAGGGAGCTGAGCAAAAATCTGATTCAGGCTAAAAAAGGACTACTGATGATGTTGGATTCTGACCTCTCTGCACTCAGAATGGAATTTCTGGAGCTAAAGGAGTCCAAATGGCGCGCTTCTAATTGAATTGGAAAGTAGACATCCAGGGCTTTTCAGCAATATATAATAGTCCATACTTTGCTCAAGGATAGACGACGTAAACTGGCGTTCAACGCCAGTTCCATCTTGCTGTCTGGCGTCCAGCGCCAGAAACAAGTTACAAGTTGGAGTTCAACGCCAGAAAAGGATCCAAAGCTGGCGTTGAACGCCCAAAACAGCCCTATGCATGTGATTAGCTTAAGTCTCAGCCCCAGCACACACCAAGTGGGCCCCAGAAGTGGATTTCTGCACTATCCATCTTAGTTTACTCATTTTCTGTAAACCTAGTTTACTAGTCTAGTATTTAAACAACTTTTAGAGACTTGTTTTGGATCTCATGACATTTTAGAACTGAACTTTGTACCTTTTGACGACATGAGTCTCTAAACTCCATTGTTGGGGGTGAGGAGCTCTGCTGTGTCTCGATGAATTAATGCAAGTATTTCTGTTTTCCATTCAAACATGTGTGTTCCTATCTAATATATCCATTCGCACTTCAATATGAATGTGATGAACGTGATAATCATCATCATTCCTCCACGAACGCGTGCCTGACAACCACTTACATTCCACCGTAGAATGAATGAATATCTCTTAGATCTCTTGATCGGAATCTTCGTGGTATAAGCTAGATTGATGGCAGCATTCAAAAGAATCCGGAAAGTCTAAACCTTGTCTGTGGTATTCTGAGTAGGATTCAGGGATTGAATGACTGTGACAAGCTTAAAACTCGTGAGTGCTGGGCGTAGTGACAGACGCAAAAGGATAGTAAATCTTATTCCGGAACGATTGAGAACATGCAGATGATTAGCCGTGCGGTGGCAGCGCATTTGGACCCTTTTCACTGGAAGGATGGATGGTAGCCATTGACAACGGTGATCCACCAACACACAGCTTGCCATAGGAGGACGTGCATGCGTGAATCAGAAAACAGAGGAAAGCAGAATTTCAGAAGACAAAGCATCTCCAAAACTCCAACTTATTCTCCATTATTTCATACAAGTATAATTTGTGTTCTGCCCTTTTATTCCTTGTAATCAAATTTGATAAGTGAATTATTTTATTGTTTTCCTGACTAAGAGTTACAAGGTAACCATAGATTGCTTCAAGCCAACAATCTCCGTGGGATCGACCCTTACTCACGTAAGGTATTACTTGGACGACCCAGTGCACTTGCTGGTTAGTGGTACGAGTTGTAAAAAGTGTGGTTTACAATTCGTGCACCAAGTTTTTGGCGCCGTTGCCGGGGATTGTTTGAGTTTGCACAACTGACGGTGAATCTTGTTGCTTAGATTAGGAAATTTTTGTCTTTTGGGTCAGAGTCTTTTATTTTCTTTTCAAAAAAATGTTCAAAAAAAATTTTTCTATTAAATCTCGTGCCAAACTTTAAGTTTGGTGTTTTCTTGTTGGTTTTCCTTTGTTTTTCAAAAATTTTATTTTGGTTTTCTAAAAATTTTAAGTTTCGTGTTCTTTCTTTATGTTCTTGTGTTCTTGTGAGTCTTCAAAGTGTTCTTGAGTTTTCCTTGCGTCTTAATCTTAAAATTTTTAAGTTTGGTGTTCCTTGGTGTTTTTCCTCCAGAATTATCGAAAACAAGGAGCATTAGATCTAAAAATTTTAAATCTTGGGCTATCTTATTGTTTCTCTCTTTTCTCTTTAAATTCAAAAATATCTTTTCTCTCTATTTTTAAAACAAATTTTCGAAAATTATTTTTAAAATTCAGATTTTTTTCAAAATTTAAAATCTTTTTCAATTCATATCTTTTTCAAAACTTCCTGACCACTTTCTCTCTCCTCATTTTTTCGAAAATCTTCACCTATTTTTATTTATTTTATTTTAATTTATTTTATTTTCGAAATAATTAAATAAATAAATAATAAATAAAATAAATTTTTTATTTTACATCATCTCCCTTTCTCCATCATGGATCCAAGTGGAAATAAACAGTCCAGGAGGACTCTGGGGTCATATGCTAACCCCTCTACTGCTTCATATGGGAGTAGTATTTGCATACCCTCCATTGGAGTCAGTAGCTTTGAGTTGAATCCTCAGCTCATTATCATGGTGCAGTAAAGCTGCCAGTATTTCGGTCCTCCACAGGAAGAAGCTACAGAGTTTCTGGCACAGTTTTTACAAATTACTGACACAGTACATGATAAGGAAGTAGATCAGGATGTCTACAGATTATTACTGTTTCCATTTGCTGTAAAAGACCAAGCCAAGAGGTGGTTAAATAACCAACCTAAGGCTAGCATAAGGACATGGAAACAGCTGACAGAAAAATTCCTGAATCAATACTTTCCTCCAAAACGGATGACACAGCTAAGGCTGGACATCCAAGGCTTTAAACAAGGAGATAATGAATCTCTTTATAATGCCTGGGAGAGATACAGAGAGATGCTACGAAAATGCCCCTCTGAAATGTTTCAGAGTAGGTTCAGTTAGACATCTTCTATTATGGGCTTACAGAAAGAGCTCAGATCTCTCTAGATTACTTAGCTGGTAGATCTATCCACATGAGAAAGACAATTGAAGAAGCTCAAGAGCTCATTGATACAGTTGCTAGAAATCAGCATCTGTACCTAAGCAGTGACCCTTCCATGAAAGAAGAGGCTAAAAGAGTAACTGCTGAACTCAGTCCTGTAGAGCAAGCTGCTGAATTCAATCAGCAATTGGATTTTCTAACAAAGCAGTTAGCTGAATTCAAGGATAAACTACAAGAGACAAAGATGGCTAATATAAACATGGAAGTACAATTAAAGCAAACAAAGCAGCAGCTGTCAAAACAAATAACAGAAGAATACCAAGCAGTTCAATTAAGAAGTGGGAAAGCACTAAATACCCCACTTCAAGGCAGCAGGAAACCAAGAAATGAGCAAACCACCCAAAATCCATCTGAGGACAGTAAGAGCCCAGGAAAAAATAATTCTGGCGCTAAAACGCCAGAAGTTGGGTGGAAGGCTGGCGCTGAACGCCCAGACCATGCTCAGGACTGGCGTTCAATGCCAGAAACAAGCAAGGATCTGGCATTGAACGCCCAAAAGAAGCACAGTTCTGGCGTTCAAACACCAGGAACAGAGGAGGAGCTGGTGTCTAACGTCACTCCAGCTTCTAACTCTGGCACTCAATTACCAGTGAGGGATCAGACACACACAAGTGCTGATGACAACCCATCTAAAAAGGCTTCTTCAACCACTTCTGTAGGAAATAAACTTACA
>NC_029794.2:45956552-45959931 GCF_000816755.2 Arachis ipaensis
TGATCTTATTGACTCTTTGGTAGAAGAGATCAACATGGCTGTGAGTCTCGAATCAGAGTTGGAAGACATCTTTAAAGATGTTCAGCCTGATTTGGAGGATTCAGAGGAAATGAAAGAGCCTCTGAAATTTCCTCTGGAAGAAGAAAAACCTCCTAAACCTGAGCTCAAACCATTACCACCATCCCTGAAATATGCATTTCTGGGAGAAGGTGACATTTTTCCAATGATCATAAGCTCTGCTTTAAATCCACAGGAAGAGGAAGCACTTATTCAAGTGCTAAGGACACACAAGACAGCTCTTGGGTGGTCCATTGGTGACCTTAAGGGCATAAGCCCAGCTAGATGCATGCACAAAATCTTATTGGAGGATAATGCTAAACCAGTGGTTCAACCACAGAGGCGGCTAAATCCAGCCTTGAAGGAAGTGGTGCAGAAAGAGGTCACCAAATTACTGGAGGCTGGGATCATTTATCCTATTTCTGATAGCCACTGGGTGAGCCCTGTTCAAGTTGTCCCTAAAAAGGGAGGCATGACAGTGGTTCATAATGAAAAGAATGAACTGGTTCCTACAAGAACAGTTACAGGGTGGCGCATGTGTATTGACTACAGAAGGCTCAATACAGCCACCAGAAAGGATCATTTTCCTTTACCATTCATAGACCAGATGCTAGAAAGATTGGCAGGTCATGATTATTACTGCTTTTTGGATGGCTACTCAGGCTATAACCAGATTGCAGTAGATCCCCAGGATCAAGAGAAAACAGCATTCACATGTCCATCTGGAGTGTTTGCTTATAGAAGGATGCCATTTGGGCTGTGTAATGCGCCTACAACCTTCCAGAGATGCATGCTCTCTATTTTCTCTGATATGGTGGAAAATTTTCTGAAAGTCTTCATGGATGACTTCTCAGTATATGGAGACTCATTCAGCTCCTGTCTTGATCACCTGAAACTAGTTCTGAAAAGATGCCAAGAGACCAACCTGGTTTTAAACTAGGAAAAATGTCACTTTATGGTGACTGAATGGATTGTCCTTGGGCATAAAATTGATACTAAAATAGTGCTGAAATTCCTCCAGAAACATATATTCAGCAGGTTTGGTGTCCCCAGGGTACTAATCAGTGATGGGGGCACTCACTTCTGCAACAAACAGCTTTACTCTGCCATGGTCCGGTATGGGATTCGCCACAAGGTGGCAACTCCATATCATCCACAGACAAATGGGCAAGTTGAAGTCTCTAACAGAGAACTAAAAAGAATTCTGGAACGGACTGTAAGTACCCGTAGAAAGGATTGGGCACAAAGCTTGGATGATGCTCTGTGGGCTTACAGAACAGCATTCAAGACTCCTATAGGGACCTCTCCATACCAACTTGTGTATGGTAAGGCATGCCACCTGCCTGTGGAACCGGAACATAAAGCCTACTGGGCAACCAGATTCCTAAACTTTGATGCCAAATTAGCTGGAAAAAAAAAGATTGCTCCAGCTAAATGAGCTAGAGGAATTCAGATTCACTGCTTTCGAAAATGCCAAGCTTTATAAAGAAAAATCAAAAAAGTGGCATGACAGAAAGATGTCATCTAGAATCTTTGAACCAGGACAAAAGGTTCTGTTGTTTAACTCTAGGCTCAGGCTATTCCCCGGGAAACTGAAGTCCCGGTGGAGGGGACCATATGTGATTACAAGTGTATCACTATATGGTTATGTGGAGCTTCAAGATATTGATTTTGATAAGAAGTTCATTGTTAATGGACAGAGAATCAAGCACTATCTTGAAGGCTATGTTGAGCAAGAGTGCTCAAGGCTGAAGCTAGATTAAAAGCTCAGCAAGGTCCAGCTAAAGACAATAAAGAAGCGCTTGCTGGGAGGCAACCCAGCCATAGGGCATCACTTCCTCTAAGCATTTTGCCCTATTCTTGATTTTATTTGTTTATATAAAGTTCACTGATACTAAGGTAAAGAATCAATTGTATAAGTTCACAGGGTTACAGAAGGATTCTGCACACAAAACAGAGAAAAAGAGCTCTCTGGCAAGAAAACGCCAGTAAGAGTCTGTTTTGGGCGTTCGACGCCCAAAAGAAGCATCCACTGGGCGTTGAACGCCAGTAAGGATAGCCATCTGGGCGTTAAACGCCAGAAAGAAGCATCTTCTGGGCGTTGAACGCCAGAAAGAAGCTCCTTCTAGGCGTTTAACGCCAGATTTACAGCGTCCTGGGCGTTCAGAAAAACGCCCAGTGACAAAGGAGTTCCTGGCGTTCAACGCCAGAAAGAAGCAACAGCTGGGCGTTGAACGCCCAGGAGAGGCAGCATTTGGGCGTTGAACGCCCAAAACATGCAGCGTTTGGGCGTTCAAACGCCAGGATGGTGGAGAGAAGGTGAATTCGTTTTTACTTCATATTTTTCATTCTAAATTTAATTTTCATGTTTCAATTCATGATTTCTTGCATAAACATGTTAAGAACCCTGATTTCTAAAATCCCTAATTTCTAAAAACCCTATTTTAAAATATCAAATGTATCTTAATCCATAAGCACAAAGCCTTTTTTATCCAATTTAACTCTTTTTCAAAATTTTCAAAACAAATCTATCTCTTTTCATTCAAAAATCTTTTCAACTAATCAATATCTTTTTCAAATCTCCATACTATCTTTTTCAAAAATCCAAATCTATCTTTTTAAAATATCTTTCATATCTTTTCAATTTTAAATCATATCTTCTATCTTATCTTTCTTTGTATTTTCTAAAAACCCACCCCCTCTCCCTTTAAATATGGGTTTGGCCTCCCTCCCCTCCCATCCACAATTGCACCTAACTCTCCTTCTCTCCCCCTCCTTTCTTTTCTTTTTGCTTGAGGACAAGCAAACCTCTAAGTTTGGTGTGTCTGCGTCATGATGGGAAAAGAAGTGGAAGTTCATCAACTGATTTCAACTGAATTCTACAAAATTGCAAACAAAAATTCCAAAGATGCCAGGTTGGCTTATCCAAGCTTGATTTCTATGCTCCGCAAGGACGCTGGAGTAAGGATGGGAATAACTGAGTATATCTCAGTTGAGCGGCCAATCACCAAAGCATCACTGGAAAAACAACAAGCACAAGATGACCACATCAAGAAGAAAACACAGGAATTTCTCTCAGAAATCCCTCAATCTGAATACTGGGAGTATCTTAAAACATCTATTACCAAGATGCAAGAAGCTATGGAACAAATAAAGAAAGAACAGAAGGAACAAAGTAGCATTCTTTGCTATATGCTTAAAGAACAGGAGGAGCAAGGGCGTGATTTAAGGGAATTGAAGCGCCAGAAATTATCTCTTGAAGGACCAAGCACCCCGCAGATTAGAGGAACATCCACTTCCCAGAACAAAGGTTGTTAAATTC
>NC_029794.2:45965047-45980403 GCF_000816755.2 Arachis ipaensis
GAAATTATCTCTTGAAGGACCAAGCACCCCACAGATTAGAGGAACATCCACTTCCCAGAACAAAGGTTGTTAAATTCTAATTTTTTCTTTAACTCTGTGATAGTTGTCATTATAGGAGTTTACCTTAGAAAGTAGATATAAGTAGTAGTAATCAGCATACCTATTTTGATCTTAATTTCAATTAAGTTATAATTTATTTTTCTCATCATCAGCAAACATGAATAAAATAGTAGGAATAAGAAATAAGAGGCAATAAATTTCGAGTTTTTAACAAGAAAAATTCTAATTATTTATATGTGGTGGCAATGCTTTCTGTCTTCTTGCTTGAACATTGAATAGTGCATATGTCTTTTGAATTTGATGTTTAAGACTGTTAAATATGTTGGCTCTTGAAAGAATGATGAACATGAGACATGTTATTGATAATCTGAAAAATCATAAAAATGATTCTTGAAGCAAGAAAAAGCAGCAAAGAACAAAGCTTGCAGAAAAAAAAATATAGAGAAAGAAAAAGAAAAAGCAAGCAGAAAAAGCCAAAGCTCTTAAAACCAAAAGGCAAGAGCAAAAAGCCAATAGCCCTTAAAACCAAAAGGCAAGGGTAAATAAAAAGGATCCAAAGGCTTTGAGAATCAGTGGATAGGAGGGCCTAAAGGAATAAAATCCTGGCCTAAGCGGCCAAACCAAGCTGTCCCTAACCATGTGCTTGTGGCATGAAGGTGTCAAGTGAAAACTTGAGACTGAGCGGTTAAAGTCAAGGTCCAAAGCAAAAGAAGAGTGCGCTTAAGAACCCTGGACACCTCTAATTGGGGACTTTAGCAAAGCTGAGTCACAATCTAAAAAGGTTCACCTAATTATGTGTCTGTGGCATTTATGTATCCGGTGGTAATATTGGAAAACAAAGTGCTTAGGGCCACGGCCAAGACTCATAAAGTAGCTGTGTTCAAGAATCATCATACTGAAATAGGAGAATCAATAACACTATCTGAATTCTAAGTTCCTATAGATGCCAATCACTCTGAGCTTCAATGGATAAAGTGAGGTGCCAAAACTGTTCGGAAGCAAAAAAGCTACTAGTCCCGCTCATCTAAATAGAATATGAGCTTCACTCAAAAACTCTGAGACATTATTACTTCTTGACTTATTAATATTCTATTTTATTTATCTAGTTGCTTGGGGACAAGCAACAGTTTAAGTTTGGTGTTGTGATGAGCGGATATTTTATACGCTTTTTGGGGTTAATTTCATATAGTTTTTAGTATGTTTTAGTTAGTTTTTAGTTTATTTTCATTAGTTTCTAGACAAAATTCATATCTCTGGACTTTACTATGAGTTTGTGTATTTTTCTGTAATTCAGGTATTTTCTGGCTGAAATTGAGGGAGCTGAGCAAAAATCTGATTCAGGCTAAAAAAGGACTGCTGATGTTGTTGGATTCTGAACTCTCTGCACTCGGAATGGAATTTCTGGAGCTACAGGAGTCCAAATGGCGCGCTTCCAATTGCATTAGAAAGTAGACATCCAGGGCTTTCCAGCAATATATAATATTCCATACTTTGCTTAAGGATAGATGACGTAAACTGGCGTTCAACGCCAGATCCATGTTGCTGTCTGGCGTCCAGCGCCAGAAACAAGTTACAAGTTGGAGTTCAACGCCAGAAAAGGATCCAAAGCTGGCGTTGAACGCCCAAAACAGCCCTATGCACATGATTAGCTTAAGTCTCAGCCCCAGCACACACCAAGTGGGCCCCAGAAGTGGATTTCTGCACTATCCATCTTAGTTTACTCATTATCTGTAAACCTAGTTTACTAGTCTAGTATTTAAACAACATTTAGAGACTTGTTTTGGATCTCATGACATTTTAGATCTGAAATTTGTACCTTTTGACGGAATGAGTCTCTAAACTCCATTGTTGGAGGTGAGGAGCTCTGCTGTGTCTCGATGAATTAATGCAAGTATTTCTGTTTCCCATTCAAACATGCGTGCTCCTATCTAAGATATCCATTCGCACTTCAATATGAATGTGATGAACGTGACAATCATCATCATTCCTCCACGAACGCGTGCCTGACAACCACTTACGTTCCACCGTAGAATGAATGAATATCTCTTAGATCTCTTGATCGGAATCTTCGTGGTATAAGCTAGATTGATGGCAGCATTCAAGAGAATCCGGAAAGTCTAAACCTTGTCTGTGGTATTCTGAGTAGGATTCAGGGATTGAATGACTGTGACGAGCTTCAAACTCGTGAGTGCTGGGCGTAGTGACAGACGCAAAAGGATAGTAAATCCTATTCTGGTACGATTGAGAACCTGCAGATGATTAGTCGTGCGGTGACAGCGCATTTGGACCCTTTTCACTCGAAGGATGGATGGTAGCCATTGACAACGGTGATCCACCAACACACAGCTTTCCATAGGAGGACGTGCATGCATGAATCAGAAAACAGAGGAAGCAGAATTTCAGAAGACAAAGCATCTCCAAAACTCCAACTTATTCTCCATCATTGTATACAAGTATAATTTGTGTTCTGCCCTTTTATTCCTTGCAATCAAATTTGATAAGTGAATTATTTTATTGTTTTCCTGACTAAGAGTTACAAGGTAACCATAGATTGCTTCAAGCCAACAATCTCCGTGGGATCGACCCTTACTCACGTAAGGTATTACTTGGACGACCCAGTGCACTTGCTGGTTAGTGGTACGAGTTGTAAAAAGTGTGGTTTACAATTCGTGCACCACCCTACACTAGAAGGGTCAACTTTGATCAAAGGTTGGACCAAGTCCTCATGGACATATATGAAGAGGATTGAGGAGCTCAAGCACTCCATAAGATCTTCAAGAGGAAGAACAAGCCGCCATCACTAAGGTGGACCCGTTCTTTAATTTTCTTGTTCTTTATTTTTTGTTTTTCGAAAATTGTGCTTTATGTTTGTGTCTTTATTACATGATCATTAGTGTCTAAGTGTCTATGCCTTAAAGCTATGAAAATGAATCCATCACCTTTCTTAAATGAAAAATGTTTTTAAATTGAAAAAGAAAAAGAAGTGCATGAATTTCAAATTTTAAAACAGTTTAATTATCTTGATGTGGTGGCAACACTATTGTTTTTCTGAATGAATGCTTGAACGGTGCATATTTTTTAATTTGATTGTTTATGAATGTTAATATTGTTGGCTCTTGAAAGAATGAAAGAAAAAGGAGAAATGTTATCTGATGATCTGAAAAATCATAAAATTGATTCTTGAAGCAAGAAAAAGTAGTGGAAAGCTTGCAGAAAAAAAAAGAGAGGAAAAGCAAGCAGAAAAAGCCAATACCCCTTTAAACCAAAAGGCAAGGGTGATAAAAAGGATCCAAGGCTTTGAGCATCAGTGGATAGGAGGGCCCACAGGAATAAAATCCTGGCCTAAGCGGCTAAACCAAGCTGTCCCTAACCATGTGCTTGTGGCGTGAAGGTGTCAAGTGAAAACTTGAGACTGAGCGGTTAAAGTCGAGGTCCAAAGCAAAAAGAAGAGTGTGCTTAAGAACCCTGGACACCTCTAATTGGGGACTCTAGTAAAGCTGAGTCACAATCTGAAAAGGTTCACCCAGTTATGTGTCTGTGGCATTTATGTATCCGGTGGTAATACTGGAAAACAAAGTGCTTAGGGCCACGGCCAAGACTCATAAAGTAGCTGTGTTCAAGAATCAGCATACTTAACTATGAGAGTCAGTAACACTATCTGGATTCTGAGTTCCTATAGATGCCAATCATTCTGAACTTCAAGGGATAAAGTGAGATGCCAAAATTGTTCAGAAGCAAAATGCTAAAAGCCCTGCTCATCTAATTAATACTGATCTTCATAGATGTTTTTGGAATTCATTGTATATTCTCTTCTTTTTTTTATCCTATTTGATTTTCAGTTGCTTGGGGACAAGCAACAATTTAAGTTTGGTGTTGTGATGAGCGGATAATTTATACGCTTTTTTGCATTGTTTTTAGTATGTTTTTAGTATATTTTAGTTAGTTTTTATTATGTTTTTATTAGTTTTTAAATAAAAATCACTCTTCTGGACTTTACTATGAGTCTGTGTGTTTTTCTGTGATTTCAGGTATTTTCTGGCTGAAATTGAGGGACCTGAGCAAAAATATGATTCAGAGGCTGAAAAAGGACTACAGATGTTGTTGGATTCTGACCTCCTTGCACTCAAAGTGGATTTTCTGGAGCTACAGAAGCCCAATTGGCACGCTCTCAATTACGTTGGAAAGTAGACATCATGGGCTTTCCAGCAATATATAATAGTCCATACTTTGTCTGAGATTTGATGGTCGAAACAGGCGTTCCAAGTCAGCTCAAGAATTCTGGCGTTTAACTCCAAAACTGGCACAAAAGCTGAAGTTAAACGCCCAAACTGGCACAAAAGCTGGCGTTTAACTCCAAAGAAAAGTCTCTACACGAAAATGCTTCAATGCTCAGCCCAAGCACACACCAAGTGGGCCCGGAATAAGATTTCTGCATTAATTACTGATTTCTGTAAACCCTAGGCTACTAGTTCTCTATAAATAGGACCTTTTGCTATTGTATTTTCATCTTGGGACGTTTAGTCCTTAGACCTTTGAGGCTGGTGTGCGAATTTGTGATAAAGAGTTGAGATTACAATTGTGCGTACCAAGTTGTTGGCGCCATTGATGATCACAATTTCGTGCACCAGAACTGAACACTTAAAAAAATTTTGGAACACTCTAAAGAAGGTTGAGTCGGCCAATTCCACGCTGAACTTGGAATTTTCCAAATTCAACGTGACATGTGCGTGCAAACTGGAAGAGAGCCTCTGCCAAGTCTACGCTGAACTTGAAAAATCCCAAATTCAGCGTGACAAACAACGTAATTGATGTGTATTTGATGAAGGACCACGCTAAACTTAAAATTTTCTAAGTTCAGCGTGGAAAATGACGTAAGAAGAACACAAATAGGCCAAGAGTCCACGCTAAACTTATAATATCTCAAGTTCAGCGTAGAGATAAAATTTTCCATGCGTAAGTCGCGGCGCTGAACGTCCATGCCATCAAGTTCAACGTCAGCTTCTAAATCATCAGAGATCCTTTTTAATTTTTCCAACCNAAATAAAATAAAAATTATATATATATATATATATATTTTAATTATTTTAATCTCTCTTGTTCTTTTATCATTCTATTTTTTTACACTAATATTTGTTTTTACTCTTCCGTCTGTCTTTTTATGTCCCTCTCTATTTTCAGATCTTCTTTGCTTGAGGACAAGCAAGTTTTTAAGTTTGGTGTTGTCGCTTCGCTTGTGAATTTTTTGTTTATTTTAATGACACCAAAGGAAGGCGAATCATCTCCACGAAGGAGCACAGCCAGAAGAATGAGATGGCCACTAGAATAACTGAGGTGGTTAAGTTCTTTTCATTCTATATTTTCTCCCGTTCTTATTATGTTATATTCATGTTTTCTGCTATTTTTGTTATTGCATGATCAATTGTTATTTCAATTCCTAGGTTTTAGTTTAATTTATTGTCTATTTTATTATTTGATTTCTTTTTATGCTGAAAAAGAATATCTCATGTATTGCTCACTGAGCTTGAAAATCAAAAGAAAAAAAAGAAGTGATGTAATGCATGAAAAGAGTGAGTTTATATCTAAGATTAATCATATTTACTTAAATGTGGTGGTGTTATTTGTAATTTTGAATGAATGACATGAACAGAGCATATTTGAATTTGAATCAAGGGATGTTGATGTATGAGGAACAGGGATTTAGAGAATTATTATGACTTCTCTGAAATAAACAAAAAAAATTTAATCCTTGAAGCAAAAGAGACAGCAAAATAAACATAAAAGCAAGGTCCAAGGCTCTGAGCATCAATGACTAGGGAGTCTGAAATAATCAAAAGCTCAAAGAGTTGTTTTCCTAGTCATATGCTTGTGGTATTCTTGTTTCAAGTAACCTTTGAGACAGAATATTTAGATTCGTGACCAAATACATTCAGCAGAGTATGCCAAAGGCTTTGAGCACCACTGTCTAGGAGACACTGAAAGAGCAACCAAAACTTAGAAAGAGTTCCCCAGTCAAGTGCTTGTGGTATTTCTGTGTCAAGTAAAGTTTGAGACAAAACATTTAAAGTCACGGCTAGGCTCAAGGTGCAAAGCACCAAAGAAAAGAGAATTAAAGTAAATTATGTTGTGTTCAAGGATTAAACTGGAGTATAAAGATCAAAGAATTCATAATATGATCCGAATTCCAAATTCCGAATGACACTGACATTCCTCTGATTCAAAGGAGAGTGAGATGCCAAAACTGTTCAGAGCTACAATGAATAAACCCCATTTTGAGAATGGACTTGAGCATGACTAAACTCTCACTTCTCATGCAAATTCACATCTTAATCATGCACTTATTTTGGTTGCTTGAGGACAAGCAACAATTCAAGTTTGGTGTTGTGATGCGTGAGCATCTTATCTATCTTTTCCTTGTGAATTTGCACTTGAATTGCTAAGTTAAATCAAAATTTAAATATCTTTTAGCCACTATGGATGCTACTTTGAGTTGTTCACAATTCTATTTATTTCAGGTAGCATCCGGAGAGATTTGACAGAGTTTTGTAGCAGAAAAGGGAGAAAGCGAATGATGCTATCAATCCTGACCTCCTTGCACTCAAACTGGAATAACTTGAGCTACAGAGGTCCAATTGACGTGATTTCAGCGGCATTAGAAATTTAACTTCCAAGGCTTTCTAACGATATATAATAGTGCACATTTCTCCTCCAGCAACCTCTGCATCTTCCACGTTGAACTTGGTTTCTGCCAAGTTCAGCGGGGATTGGAGAACTTCCAGGGAAGAACTTGCTGCCTTCCCCACGCTGAACTTGGAAAAAGCCAAGTTCAGCGTGGATTCAAAGGAACACGCTAAAGCACTTGCTGCCTTCTCCACGTTGAACTTGGAAAAAGCCAAGTTTAGCGTGGAGCTTAATGAATCCAATGGTCCCCACACTCCTCAAGCCCTGCACGGATCAATCAAATTAATTTTGATTCAAGTTTTATTTTATTTACAATTAGGAAAAGATATTATTTTAGTTTTAGAAAATATATTTTACATTAATTAGGATTAGATATAAAAGGAAAAAGAATCAGCCCTTGGGGCTTCTCTCTTCTCTTCTACCTCATTCCGCAATTTACAGTTTTTACCTGAATCCTTATTTTCTCTCTGAACCATGAGCAACTAAACCTCCAATGTTAAGGTTAGGAGCTCTGTCTATTGTATGGATTGATATTATTATTTTTCTATTTTAATTCATGTACTAATTTATATTCAAGAATTGTTTTCATACTTTATTTTATGAATTTGGGTGGAACAGAAGTATGAGCCTTGTTCTAATTGAGTTCTTGTATAACTTGGAAAAGCTCTTTACTTGAACAACAGCCTGAAAATAATTTCTCCTAAATTCTAATTATCTGAACTTAACAGGATACGTGACATATAATCCTCTTATATTTGGGTAATTAGGATTTCTGTGGCATATAAACTAGAATTGAACTTCACCCTCTAATTGGAATTAAGTGACCAAGGAATTGGCAGTTGATGAATTTTAGAGGAGACTAAAAAGGTCTAAGGAATTAGGGTTTAGTCACATATAGTTGCCATGAATTAAATCTTGCATAATTAAAATAGTTAGTAAGAAAAGCCAATCCGGAAAAATAGATAACTCTAAAGCCTTAACTATTTCTCCATACATATTTTACAACCTATTTACTGCTTGCTTCATAAATTTTCTGAATTTACTGTTTAATGCAATTAAGACCCAAACGCTCTTTTCTGTTTGTCTAACTAAATAAATCACTTAACTACTGTTGCTTAATCCATCAATCCTCGTAGGATCGATCCTCATTCACCTGAGGTATTACTTGGTACAACCCAGTGCACTTACCGGTTAGTTTGTGGACTTTAAATTCCGCACCAATGTCAGTGTGTCCTGTCCTGATCATCAGCTTCAGATGCTCGTAGCGTCGCTTACTGCGTCTCTCAGGCCGCTCGTAACGATGCTGGTTGCGGTGCTCCATCTGATCCAGGCGCTCAAAGAGTCGGTGCACTAGGTGGTAGATGGGCTGGGAAGCGGGTGAGGGTGCTATGGGTGTGGGTGGTGCAGCAGGTGCTGAAGGGGCAGTAGAAGATGTGGCTGTGTCAGCAGAGGCAGTAAGAGAAGATGGTCTGTGGCCCAGGGCCTCGAACTTCCTGCCGTGTGGGATGATCTTCTTGCAGTCGGCGGCCGGTGGCCTCTCATCCTCAAGCTCCCAGGGTACCTCAGCTCGGCGACCCATCTGGGTAATGAGATAGGGGAAGGGCAGGGTGCTTCGGATATGAACCCTGGTCATGTACTGCTGGATAAACCGTGGAAGGTACAGGTCCTTGGCTTCCATAACGCACCAGATGAGAGTTATCATGGCAGCTGGTATCTCTGTCTCATGAGTGCTCGGCATAACATAGTTGCTCAGGATTTGTTGCCATAGCCGAGCCTCATCATTAAGATAAATAATCTTGATGCCCTTTAGATTTACCGTTGACTTACCCATAACCCATGGAACAGCAGGATCAATGGCTATGGTGCGCTTCACTGCCTCCCAATCAAAGCTCATAAACCTCGTGAACTCCTCAGCCTTTTGATAACCATCTAGCTCATCTGATTTAGGCTGGAAATGGAGGATATCTTTAATGGTCTCCTCAGTAACTAAAATCTGTTTTCCTCTCAGCTGTACTGCATCCAGGGTCGTCTTGTAATAGTTGCAGTAGAATTTCTGGACCTAAGATGCATTAACCTCAGTCAAGTTCCTCTCTAGAAAGAACCAACCTCTCTGTTTGATTTGATCTGTGTATACTGCTATAATGCAAGTGGAATTCTGAGAGTCTTTTCTAAATATAGGTGCCTTGCATTTGCAAAGACTGGATATTTCAGTTCGCAGTAGCGGTTTGCAAACTTAACCAGGTCAGAGGCGGGTACTAATTGATCTTCCTTTTCCTGTGGAGTGAATTTCTTTTCACGCCAGGAATCATCATGCAGTATATCTAACAGAGCCATAGATGACTCTCCTCTTTTCCTTTTACCCGTGCCTACTTTAGCTTTGCCTTTCCCTTTTGGATCAGACATCTTGAAAAACAGAGTTTCCAAGATATAATTTATTAAACCAAAGCAGAAAAAATAGGAAGGCAAATAGTAAGCAAGCAATTCAAGCAGTAGAAGTGAAAAATAGGAATAAAAGCCAAAGCAGGAAGTGAGTCAAAAAGATATAGAATTTTGGACTGAATGCAAGGTAAAATTCAAAGAGTTCAATCAGAGATCACAATCCAAAAACCATTAAATGAAATGCAGAATGCTTGTGTGTCGGGAAACAACAATAAACATGCCTTGAAAAGGGTTGAAAGGAGTTAGTGTAAAGCCAAGAGAGAAGTTAGAAAGTCAATGAAGTCAAGAGTTAAAAAGGGAAGTTAAAGTTTGTGGCATGGTACTGTAGTTCCTAGCTAACAGAAGTGCACAGGCTTGAAGAATAAGAAACTCACATTCAAGGAAATAATACAGATTATTGATGATAAATCAGGTAAAGAAAGCACACAGAGAAGTAAAATCATCAATAATGCAATGTAATGAAGGAGGGAACCAAATGGAATAGAAATGCTAGCCTAGTATCTCATGAAATTGCTTTGGTGTAAACCAAGTAAGTTGCAGTGTCAAAAGTGCCAAAGTCAAATCATGAGTGAAAGTTAAGTAAAACAGCTTTTCAGAAAAAATTTGGGCAGTATTTCGGCAGTAAAAGGGAGTTTCCCAGAAGATCAAATAGCAGAATGAACAATGTAAGCAACAGCAATTTCAAACAGAGTTAGCAGCTGTCATGAGGCGCAGAACAAGTTGTATCAAACTAGCAAGTAATATGGCAGTGGGCAGAAAATTGAATCAATATAAAGTCAAGGTAAATTAGCAATCAAAGCATCATGGTTGAGTTTAAAGATCCAAGTGTGGAATTAAAATGGGAAAAATTGAATTGGTGCACTTTAGGAAGTAAATGAAATTTCAGAAAAGCAGCATAGAAACATGCAATAAACCAGCAATTTCAAATAGCATGTGAATATTGATATATGTTAGCAGCATGAAAAATAAAATAATTCATGTGACTCAGACATTATAAAGCAAAACAAAGCAGCATGTTGGTCGTAAACTCAGGTTATCGGTTTGGGTTTCTTATGAAGGCAGTAACTGTTTCAAGCATTAAAACCATGTAAAACCAGAAGAATCCAGCAATGTAGCCAATCCAAAACAGCAATAAATAGGTATATGCAATCAACCTGGCCTCATCAAATTCAGAAAGCAAGCAATAAGTTAAGATATGGATGTAATGTATTGAGCTTACTGAATCAACAAGGAAAAAGCAAATTGCAAGAAGAATGATAATGTATATGAATTTATATAAGCATTGGTATCAAGCAATTAAGATCCGATGAAGCAAAATAGTATCGAACAGCAATGAAACAGCAGTGAATAGCAACATCAACAGCCAAGCAATAGATAATTCAAACAGCAGGAACGGAGCACTTATCAGACCTAGAATCCTCTAACCACAGCCTAGTTACCTAACAACATATATTTCTATCTAAGCCTAACATTTAAAGTAAATAATTAACTAACTAGAATTAACAAACAAAAATTAATTAAAGTGGAGAGGAAACAGAGCCATGGAAGCATGGGAACCTGGAACAGGGAAGAAGAGAAGGGTGTTGGAAAAATGGAAAGGGAGGAAGATAGTGGCGCCGCCTAGTAGCGGTGGTGGCGGCGAGCCTTGCGATGACGCAGGGCGGTGGCGCGGTGGTGATGGTTAGAAGCGGGGTGGGCTGAGAAGGGAGATAAGGAGAAGAGGAGAAGAAGAAAGGAGGGGGGATGAGGGCGGTGTCGGTGGCAGGTATGGTTTCGTCGGTGGTGGCCGCGGGGGTGGCTGCTGTGGTGTCTGGTGGGAATGGGGTTTGGAGAGGAGAGTGGTGGCTATGGAGGTTTAGAGGGAGAGAGTGAAAATGGAACGTTCAGGAAGAGAGGGAGAAAAAGCACGCAAAGGGGGCTAGGGTTATCGCGACAGGGGTTATAAAAATTCAAATCCACGCATACGCATGGATTACGTGAGAGCGTGGATGAGGCAAAAATCCAATGGAGCGTACGCGTCGTTGACGCAAACGCATGAGAAGGGAGTAATGAAGATGACGCGTACGCGTGAAACACACATACGCGTCGACCATAATTGTGCTACACGCACGAATCCAACGTCGTTTTGGCGCAACTCTCTGTTTCCTTTGAGGGGACAAAAATTTTCATGCGATGCGTGTGCGTCGCTCACACCCACGCGTGGTGTGCTAAAATGAAAGTGACGCGTACGCGTCATAGACGCACACGCGTGGTCCAATTTGTGCCTATCGCACACCAGCCACACGATTCCAGCCCAACTTTCTGGTCGTTGGATGGAGACGCCGATTTGGAATCGACGCCCACGCGTGGCCTAGGCGCACGCGTGGTGTGCAAAATATTTTTTTGTGCAGTATGCAGCATGTAAAATGGGGATGCTGATGCAGATGTTATGAATGCCACTTAGAGAAAATAGAATAAAATAAAACTAAGATATAAACAAAATAAAATATAACTAAGATTGAAAAAGAACGATCATACCATGGTGGGTTGTCTCCCACCTAGCACTTTTAGTTAAAGTCCTTAAGTTGGACATTTGGTGAGCTCCTTGTCATGGTGGCTTATGCTTGAACTCATCCAGAAATCTCCACCAACGTTTGCAATTACAATGGCCTCTGGGGTCCCAAACTAAGCATGTAAAGCCTTCGAGCAAGTTAAAGCAGGTGATCAGGCTCTAGGAGTGTTGATTATCAAAATGAATTCCAGGATCCCAAACCTTACTTTTGTACCCGTCTTCGCCTTGATCTTTATTGTTCCAACCGGGCGGTACGAAATCTGAATTCTCACTGAGATACCCAAACATCTTCTGAAACTCATTCAATCGAGCTCTATAACAATCGTTGCACCTCAATTTGAAGCGTGGAACCTTATTGAACCTTATACGCCAACTCCTATCACGAACCATCTCCCTCTTACTCTTAAAGCCACAAAGAGCTCTAAGCTAGTCATCGGTTTCAAGTAAACCATATTCAAGTGGGAATGTATAGATAAAAGCTAAGGATTTTACCCACTTGAAGTTTGTATTGGGTGGTAATGGCCTTGGGAGAGGTGTTTTCAATGGTCTTGCAAGCTCCACTCCCTTGTACTCTTCTGTGAATTCTTCCATTTCCTTACAAACCTCTTCAACTGCAACCACGTCTTGATCAATGTCTTCAACTTCTTCCCCGTCACTCAAGTCATAAGTTGGAGGTTGAGAAAAGTCTACCTCCACATCATCTTCATATTCACTTGGGGAAGATTCTTCAAGCTCAAGGAGTTCAATTGAGGACGCGAGTTCATCACTAGGAGAGTTTGATTTATGATCATCACTACCAAGGAAACTTGCTTCTTGATCTGTTCCGTCCAGTTCTTCATAAGGTACATGCCTTGGGAGTTGTGCACTATCCTCCTTAGCATCAGTTACAAATTTCTTGGCGGAATTCTCTACAACTCTTGATTCCCATGGATGTTCAGCGTCTCCTAAGTCTTCAACCAATTCTTCTTCTTCGATAATTCCGGCTTCCTCCACTTGTTCTAGTACAAAGTCATGCTCCTTACTGTCCATCGGAGCTTCTAGTGTCTCCTTCGTACTACATTCCTTATTAGATTCTCCACATGAAAGCCATGGGGTTCCTTGAGTGTCCGAACGTCGGGAAGCTAATTGATTTATCGCTTGCTCCAGTTGATGAAGGGTTGCATGAAATTTATCCACTGTTTCCTTGAGACGATCCTGTGATTCTTGGGTCGATGGATATGGACATGGTGCATATGGAAGTGGTGGTTCTTAGGAATAATTGGATTGGAATTGGGGTGGTTTTATATAGGGTTCATATGACTCATAGGGTGGTGGATTGGGTGGATAAAGGTTAGGGTCATAAGGAGGTGAATGGTTGTAGGTGGCTTGTGAGTATGGTGGTTCAAAGTTATACTGAGGAGGTGGTTCATAAGCATATGGCGGGACTTGTTGGTAACTACAAGGGGGTCCACCATATCTATCATCTTGGTATGCACCTCGGAATGGCTCTTGACCATAGTAATTTGGTAGAGGTGGTTTGTCACAAAAGGGTCCACCATAACTATTGTCTCGGTATGCATCACAGAATGGTTATTGGTTATAGCGCATTGGTGGGGGTTATTGCCAAGAGGGTTGATCAAATCCTTGTGGCTCCTCCCATCTTTCATTCTTCCAACCTTGATGTCTGTTCTCATTATAGCTTCCATTCCTTACAACAACATTGGAACCAAACTTAAAGCCAGAGGGGTGAGAATTCATAGTAGCAAAAGAAATAAAAACTAATAGAAATTAATGAAAATAAACTCCTAAAACTAGAAACACTAACAAAGAAACGAAAAAGTAAATATTTACAATAACCAATAATAAGGCACATGTTTGCAAGTCCCCGGCAACGGCGCCATTTTTGACGAACGGGTTTTCTGTCGGTAAAGTAATTCACAAATAAATTCTCGTTGAAAGTATAGTTTATAAACCAACAGAGAATCCTTTCGTACAAAAGTTTGGTTGTCACTAAAGCAAACCCAATAAAATTGATAACTGAAGTATTTAAACCTCGGCTCATCTCTCAAGGAATTGCAGGGAAGTATGATTTATTATTAGTTATGGAAAAGTATCTTTTTGGGTTTTTGAAATAGGGAACAAGGAAATAAATTGGCAAGAAAGTAAATTAATAATCATGAAAACCCTTGCAAGGTATAAGAACTGGAAATTCCATCCTAGTTATCCTTATCAATTATGATGAGAATTATTTATTGCTCCCACTTAGTTAACCCTTACTAAATAAAGGAAAGTCAAGTGGACTAATCAATGGGATTTCCCAAATCCTAGTCAACTCCTGAGGAAAGACTAGCTTTAGAGGGATCCAAATCAATCAGCAAATTCCAATTTTCAATCAACAAGGAGTTTGATAACTCAAGTGTCACCAATTACTCAACCAAAGCCAAAAGGGGAGAAATCTAAATTAAATTGAAAGCATCAATAATATAAATTGAAGAAAGCAATCATAAATCTGAAATACCTCAAATTGTATTAAATAGAAAGTCAAATTTAAACATGAGAATTCATAAACCAAATAGCAACATAAAGTAATCAATAAAGGGAATAAATAAACTAGAAAGCTAGAATAATTAAAAGTAGAAAAGAAGTTAAATTAAAGGAACATTGAACCTGGAATTGAAAAGACGAAGAAATCTTAATCCTAAAGCCTAAGAGAGAGGAGAGAGCCTCTCTCTCTAGAAAACTACATCTAAAACCTAAAATTGTGAATAATGAATGATGATGATTCAATGTGATTCCCCCATTCTGCAGCCTCTATTCTGTGTTTTCGGGCTTGGATTTGGGCCGAAAAGGAGCCCAGAAATCGCTGAGGGTGAATTCTGTAACTTTCTTCACGTGGCGTCTGTCACGCGTGTGCGTAGGTCATGCGTGCATGTCATTTGGCGGTTTTCCTTGTCATGCATACGCATCGCTTGTGTTCTGCGCTAGGCACTCGTCTGCGTCGCCCATGTGTGCGCGTCGCTGCTCGTTTCTCAAATACTTCATTTTTCTCGTTCCTTCCACTTTTGCATGTTTCCTTTCTGTCCTCTAAGCCATTCCTGCCCTATAAAGCCTGAAAATACTTAACACACAGATCACGACATCGAATGGTAATAAAGGATAATTAAAATTAACAGTTTTAAGGCCTAGGAAACATGTTTTCACATATATCACAAAATTGGGAAGGATTTGTAAAATCATGCAAATTATGTGAATAAGTGAGTAAAGACTTGATAAAAACCACTCAATTGAGCACAAGATAAATCATAAAATAGTGGTTTATCACTAACCATCAAGCTAATGACGGTAAAGAAGCGCTTGTTGGGAGGCAACCCCACCATAAGTATCCTTTAGTTGTTTCAGTTTGATTTCAGTTTGATTTCATTTCATTTCATTTCTAATTGATTTTCATAGTTCTCTTAGGTTTTCTAATGTTGGTGGTCATGTACAGCACTTCAAATAGGGACAGAAAGATTCAGACAGAAGAACATAACACCCTAAAAAAAACATGATAGGGGGCGCTAAACGCCTTCTAGGCGTTTAACGCCAGCAAAGGAATTTTGGATGGAGCATTTGACACCCCTAATAGGCGTTCCAACCTAAAGACTTACCC
>NC_029794.2:45981208-46007744 GCF_000816755.2 Arachis ipaensis
GCAAAATGGGCGTTTAACGCCACCAAGGATAAACAAATAAGTTTTAAATTTAAATTATTCTTCCCCTTCTATCACTCTTATCTTCTTTTATATTACTTTTTACTCATCTGTGTGCTCTTCATATCCCTTCCCGTTTTCAATTTTCTTTGCTTGGGGACAAGAAAACTTTCAAGTTTGGTGTTGCAGAGTGAGCTTTCGGTTTATATTATCATCAATGGCATAAAAGGGAGGTGAACCATCTTCATGGAAGAGCACAGTCTGAGGAGGGAGCAGCAGCCACCATGACTGAGGTGGTTGAGTTTCATTATCCCTTGCCTTATCTTATCTTCTATTTTTTCAGTATTTTTAGCTTATTTCCTGTTTCTATTCTAGCTTTTGCATGATCACTAGTAGGATTTCCTTACTTTCTAGTTTAGTTCCTTATTCTGTTATTTTATGTTTATTTTGAAAGATGTCTCATGTATTTCTCACTAAGCTTAAAGAAAATTAAAAAAAAGAAGTAGTAAAATGCATGAGATTTAAGTTATATATTATGAGGTGTTCTGATTACTTTGATGTGGTGGCATTATCTCTAGCTCAGAATGTATGAGTTAAACAGTGCATATTGGATATTAGAGTTGAGTATATTGGTTCTTGAGGAACAGGAACTTAGAGAAGTATTATAGATTCTCTGAAATAAGAAAGACATTGATTCTTAAAGAAAAACAAATAGCAAAAAGAAAGAAAAAAAGAAAAAATCAAAAGAAAAAGATCCAAGGCTTTTAGCATCAATAGTTAGGAGGGTCAAAACTGATCTAAAGCTCAAAAGAGTGGTTTTCCCTAACCATATGCTTGTGGTGTGAAAGTGACAAGTAACCCCTTAAGACTGAACACCTAAAGTCGTGACCAATTGCTGTTACAAAGTATGCCTAAGGCTCTGAGCACCACTGCCTGGGAGAAATAGAAAGAAAAATCAAAACTCAAGGAGTTCCCCAGTTAAGTGCTTGTGGTGTTCTTGTTTCAAGTTAAGCTTGAAGACAAAACACTTAGAGTCACAACTAGCCTCAAGGTGCAAAGCACCAGTGAAAAGAAAGAAAAAGTTATGTTCAAGAATCAATTAGAGCCTAAAGAAGAGAATCTATAATATCATTCGAGTCCTAGTTCTGAAGGATACTAATGCTTCTGAGCTTCAAAGGATAGTGAGATGCCAAACCTATTCAGAATTAGAGTGTCATTAGCCCCACTCAGTAACTATATCTGAGCTTAAATGAACACTTGAGTCTTAGACATTTTCTCTTCTTGGTCCTATATTGTTTTGGTTGCTTGAGGACAAACAACAGTTTAAGTTTGGTGTACCATTTTTTCCTTCATTTTCTAGTTATTTTTAGTTAGAATTTATTAAGTTTTATTATATTTTAGTGCAAAAATCCTCTTTGGATATTACTTTGAGTTGTTTTGGTGTTTTTATTATTTCAGAAGAAATTCAGGCAAATTTGGCAGAGTTTTGTGCAAAAACAAAAGAAGAAAGTATATGTTGTCAACCCTGACCTTCTTACATTCTAACGAGCATAACTTGAGCTACAGAATTCTAATTGATGCGGTTTTAAAGAGGTTGGAAAGCCAACTTCTAGAGATTTTCAATGATATATAATAGTCTCTACTTATCTTCTGGAATCACTGCCAAATCTGGCGCTAAACGCTGAGACTGGCATTTAGCACCTAAAGAGGATAGAACCAGCGCCAGAACTTCCCCGTACCAGCATTAAACACCAGAAAAATGCCAGATACGGGTCAAACTCACCCAAGGGAGTATCTTTAGTGGGATTTAGCTTTTAATTGTTATCTTTGATCTTATTTTAGTTATTTTTATTTACAAACAAAATCTTTTAGATTTAGAATTGAATATTTCATTTTAGTTTTAAATCAAATTAGGTTAGTATAAAAGGGAAAAGATTCACCCTTTAGGGATTAGAACATTGTCTACTCTCTTCCGCACTTTTCAGAACCCTATTTTTCTCTGTAAGTCATGAGCCACTAAACCCCTTTGGTTAAGGTTAGGAGCTTTGTTTATTTCTATGGATTAGAACTATTGTTTTTCTATTTTAATTAAAGTTTTAATTTAATTCTAAGGATTGTTTTTGTTCTTAAACTTATGAATCTGGGTGGAACGAGAGTATGACCCTTATTCTACTTGAGTTTTTGTAATTCTCGAGAGAGTTATCTCGCTTGAACAACAACTTGAAAACAAATTCCTCCTAAATTGCTAATTACATGAACTAATTGGGATATGTGACATATAATCCTGTTAGCTTTGGGTAATTAGGGATTTTGTGGCCATAAACTAGTTTTTGAACTTAACTCTCTAATCGGAATTAAGTGACCACGAGAGTGGCAGTTAATGAAGGCTAGCGGAGGCTAAATCACTAAGAGATTAGGGTTTAGACATTTACATTTGCCATTGAATGAATCATACATTGTTAAAATAGTTGGTAAGAACTTTTAATCCGGAAAGATAAACATCTCCGAAGTCTTAACTGTTTTCTCGCACTGTTTTACACCAAACCTTTTTATTTGCTTTATTTACTTTCTTATTTACTGCTTCATGCAAATTGCAACTTTCAAAACCTTTTTCTATTTGCCTAACTAAGTTCAATTGGATAGCCATTGTTGCTCAGTCTGACAATCCTCGTGGGATCGACCCTCACTCACCTAAGGTATTACTTGGATGACCCGGTGCACTTGCCAGTTAAGCTGTACAAAATCCTAATTCGTGCACCAGTAAGATTGTCCCTGCTCCTAAGGAAGATGAGGACGAGCCTCCCCTTAACCTGAATACTTCGGGTCCTCAGGTCGGCCAGACCTCAACGTTGGGAGCACAGCCTAAAGTCATTGTTATGGAGACCTCTTCTTCAGCTCCTGCTGGCATTCCTATTGTGCCAGTGTCCGTTCATCCTCCAACTCCTTCGGCCAAGAAAGATGTGGTTATGGGCAAGGACCTTACTCCTCTTTGAGCCTTTTGTATTCTTGCTTTAGATTTTGGTACGGCCTAACCTGTGGGCCTCATAATTCTTTTTTGTAATAGCTTGTAGTTTTTTTGAACACTTTTATCTTCTATTTAGTTGTTTTCACAACTTCCTTTTTTATGAAGTAATGTTCAAAACTTTTTACTTTATTTTGCAAAGTCCCTTTTCGTTTTTCGAAATGAAATCATGCTCTCGTAGAAGGGTACTGTTTGCTTTGACTTCTTAAGTCTTAGCAAATTTTGAGAGTTATCAGTTTCCTTCCGTAGATCCGACTTCGAGTAGTCGGTCTTTGTCAAGTTACTTTTAAAGCTCATTTTTTATCTGGTCTCTTTGAGGTTGTTTTGTATGAGATGTTTATATAACTTCTTGCATTAATTTGTACCTCGTCGCTTGATGCGTGAGCATCTTTCTTATCTTTTCTTAGTGAATTTGCATGTGAAATTATTGAATTAAATCAAGATTTAGGTGTTTTAAGCCACCATGAATGCTACTTTGAGTTTTTTTGCAATTTGATTTATTACAGGTGGCATTCGGGTAAGTTTGACAGAGTTCGTGTAGAAGAAAAGGAAGAAAGTGGATGATGTTGTCAACCCTGACCTCCTCGCACTCTAACAAGTATAACTTGAGCTACAAAGGTCTAATTGATGCGGATTTAGTTGCATTGGAAATCCAACTTTTAGAGCTTTCCAACAATATATAATAGTCTATACGTTTCTTCTGGAATCACAGCGCCAAACGCCACCAAGGTGGCACTAATCTTCATCCAACCCAAGTTTGGCGCCAAGACTCATAATACGCCACATTTGATGCGGCCTTGGTGGCTCCAAACTTGATCCAGATCAAGTTTGGTGCCAAAAACTCATAAAGATCTTATTGAATGTGGTCATAGTGGCACCAAACTTGGAATTATCGAGTTTGGCGCCAGACTCTTGCCCTAGAAGACCTCTGCCTGATCTTTTTGATTCCGTTTGATTTAATTAGGTTTAGAATTTAATTTTTAAATTAAGAAAAGATATTTTAAGTTTTATAAAAATACATTTTACATTAATTAGGATTAGATATAAAAGGAGAAGATATCTTGACCTAGGGTTTCTTCCTCTCCTCTTCTTCTTCTCCTCTTCTTCTTCTCCTCTTCCACATTTTACATGTTTTCTCTGCTAGGGTTTATTTTCTCGATGAGCAACTAAACCTCCATTATTAAGGTTAGGAGCTCTGTTTATTTAGATGGATTAATACTATTATTTTTTATTTCTGATTAATGCATTGATTTATATTCAAGAATTAGTTTCATTCTTAATCATTCTGAATTACTGGTTAATGCAAGTTGAAACTCAAAACACCCATTTTTGCTTGTCTGACTAAGTGAATCATTCGACTATTGTTGCTTGGTCCATCAATCCTCATGGGATCAACCCTCACTCACCTGAGGTATTACTTGGTACGATCCAGTACACTTGCCGGTTTGTTTATGGATTATAAATTCTTCACCATCCCTTCATCTTGCCGACCATTTTTAGTTTGAACAATGATTTGTGCGGTTTATCAAGCTTAAATTAATGCGTTCAAGATAGGAAACCTTTAAAGAAATGAAATAGTAATTTTTTAATATTTTAAAAAATTTCTTTACAAAAGCATACCAGGGGTTTGAACATCTCTAGCCCTCGTGTTGGTGCCTCGTTAAAAAGCCCTTGAAGTCGAGAAAAAGTGTGCACCAATCAAACGAGATTTACTACCTAGCTGTAGTATTTCCTCAAGTTACAAGCGGGCCAAGACCTCGGGAGTTCCTGCCCTTGAAGGTCGGACACTTTGTAATAACCTTTACCCAGTACCTCTACTATCTTGTAAGGTCCCTTCCAATTGGCCGCCAACTTTTCTTCTCCTAATTTCTATATTTCGATATCATTTCAGATCAGAATAAGGTCGTTGGTGGTGAATTTTATTTGGACCACCTTTTGGTTGTACCTTAGAGCCATCCTTTGATTCAGAGCTTCCTCCCTAAATCTGAGCTCTTTCTAAGACTTTGTGAAGGAAGTTGAGCTCTTCTTTTTGCGCCTGAGTGTTAACTCTTTCATTATAAAATGTGACTCGAGGTGATTCTTCAGCTACTTCTATGGGAATCATTACTTTCATTCCATAAGTGAGTCGGAAGGGTGATTCTCTCATTGTGGAATATGAGGTGGTTCGATATGCCCACAAGACTTTAGGGAGCTCGTCGGCTCAAGCTCCTTTTGCATCTTGCAGTCGGCACCTTAACCCAGCCAATATAACTTTGTTAGCTGCTTCAGCCTGTCCATTGGCTTAGGGGTGTTCCATGACATAAACTGTTGTTTTATTTTAAGGTTGGCCATTAAGTTCCTGAAGGTTGAGTCGGTAAATTGGGTCCCATTATCCATGGTGATAGAGTGGAGAACTCCGAACCTTGTGACAATATTCTTATACAAGAATTTCTGACTTCTTTGAGCAATGATGGTTGCTAAGGGTTCTGCCTCAATCTATTTGGTGAAGTAGTCAATCCCTACTATGAGGTATTTGACTTGGCCCAGTGCTTGTGGAAATGGTCCGAGTAGATCAAGACCCCATTTCGTGAATGGCCATGGTGAGGTGACACTGATGAGCTCTTCAAGAGGTGCCACGTGGAAATTAGCATGTTTCTGGCAAGGTGGACATGCCTTAACAAACTCGGCTGCCTCCTTTTGTAAGGTCGTCCAGAAAAAGTTAGCTCGGATCACTTTCTTGGCCAATGACCGAGCTCCCAAGTGGTTTTCACATATGCCACTATATACATCCTCTAAAACTTTCTTTGTGTTGGAGGTTAGGATGCATTTTAAGAGAGGTGTTGAGATCCCTCTTTTATATAAGACATTGTGGACCAATGTGTAATTTTGTGCCTCTTTTTACAAGCCTTTTGGCTTCTTTTTTATCCTTGGGAAGTACATCGAATTTGAGGTAGTTGACTATGGGAGTCATCCAGCCTAAATGTTGATTGGATATGGTCAGTATTTCCTCTTCCTTTGATATGGATGGTGATTGCAGAGTCTCTTGAATGAGACTTCTATTATTGCCCCCTGGCTTGGTGCTGGCTAATTTTGAGAGGGCATCAACTCGGGTGTTGGATTCCCAGGCTATATGTCGGACCTCACTTTCCGAAAAATGTGTCCGTTGTTCTCGAGTTTAATCCAAGTATTTCTTCATAGTGGTGCCTTTAGGTTGATTGGTGCCATTAATTTGCGAAGATATTACTTACAAATCACTGAACACCACCACTTTTCTGCCTCCACTTCCTTAGCCAGCTTCAAGCCAGCAAGTAAGACTTCATATTCTGCTTGATTGTTAGAAGCAGCAAACTCGAACCTTATGAAAAGTTCTATCCAAGTTCCTTGGTCACTTTCTAGAATAACACTAGCTCCACTTCCAACTTTGTTTGATGACCCGTCTACATACAAACTCCATATAACTGGGTTTCCCGGGCTTTCTGTGTATTCAGCGACAAAGTCAGCAAGGTATTGCGACTTAATGGCTGTCTGAACTTTGTACCTTAGGTCAAACTCAAACAGCTCTACCGCCCCATTGTAGCATTCTTTCGGCCAAGTCTATTTTTTGTAGAATGTGTTTCATCAGTTGATTAGTGCGGACTTTGATGATATGAACCTAGAAATAAGGTCGAAGCCTTCGAGATGTGAGAATAAGCGGATAAGAAAATTTCTCTATCTTTTGATAGTTCAACTCGGCCTCGTTAGAGCTTTGCTAATGAAATAGATAGGTTGTTGCCCCTTTTCATCTTCTCGGACCCGGGATGAAGCTATAGCTCGGCTTTCTACCGACAGATATAGCACGAGCTCTTCCCCTTTGATAAGTCGGGTAAGTATGGGTGGATGCCCCAGGAATGCTTTAAAGTCTTGGAAGGCTTGTTCACACTCTGGGGTCCATTCAAATTACTTCCCTTTCCTTAAGATTGAGTAAAGAAGAAGTTATTTCAGGGCTGATCCAACTAAGAATTGAGATAGAGCTGCCAACCTTCCATTTAGTTGTTGAATCTCTTAAACACAAGTCAGGCTCTTCATGTTGAGTATGGCCTGGCATTTGCCTGGGTTTGCTTTTATTACTTTTTGGGTTAACGTGAACCCCAAGAACTTTCCAACTTCTACTGCAAATGTGTATTTTGAGGGGATTTAACCTCATTACATGCTTTCATATAGTAGAGAATACCTCGAAGAGGTCGGACAATAGTGTCACGTCCTCTTTGGTCTTAACGAGCATGTCGTCCATGTATACTTCCATGAGTTTTTGTGTGTGAGCGGAAAATACTTTGTTCATTAATCATTGGTATGTATCCTTTGCGTTCTTTAATCCAAAATGCATTACTATGTAGCAATAGTTAGCCTTTGGAGTTATGAACGAGGTCTTCTCTTAATCTGGCTTATACATCGAAATTTGATTCCATCCCGAGTAGGCGTCCATAAAGGACAAATATCTATAGCTTGAGGCTGAGTCAACCAGAGCATTTGGGGAGCAGATAGGGGTCCTTAGGACAGGCTTTATTGAGATCGGTATAATCAACACACATTCTCCACAGTGGATATTTTACCTTCCTTATAAACCTTGCCTCCAGTAAGGCTTGTACTTGCTCTTCTATGACCTATGTCCTTTCTAGTCTGGGCTTCATGCGCTTCTGTTGAACAGGTCGGGAGCTCGAATATACTACGAGTTTATGGGACATTAAGTCGGAATTTATGCCGGGCATTTCGGAAGCTTTCCAGGCAAAGAGATCGGAATTTTCTCTTAACAGGTCGATGAGTTATTTCTTCAGGCTTCCTTCTAGGTTTGTCCCTATGCTTGTTGTCTTGTCAGGATGGTTTTCAATGTGTACCTCTTCTATTTTGCCCTCAAGTTGGGGGTGCAATTCTTCAGAGGTTCGGACCCCTCCTAACTCGATGGTGTTGACCTTTTTTCCTCCTAGATTGCCTTTCAAATTGAGGCTCTTATTGTAACATTTTTGTGCCAACATTTGGTCTCCCTTTACAATTGCAATCCCTTCTGTTGTGGGGAAGTTCATACAGAGATGAGGAGTAGAAACAACAACTGCAAGTTGGTTAAAGGTGGTCTAACCTATTAAGACATTGTAGGCCAAGTTTACATTGACTACGATGTAGTCAATGCTTAGTGTTTTTGACCTGGTACCTTTTTTGAAAGTGGTGTACAATGAGATGTAACCAAGAGGTTGGATTGGGGTATCTCCGAATCTAAAGAGGCTGTTTGGGTATGCCTTTAGATCCTTTTCTTCTAACCCGAGCTTGTCAAAAGTGGGTTTAAACAAAATATCAGCCGAGCTTCCTTGGTCTATCAAGGTTTTATGGAGGTTAGCATTTTCCAGGATCATAGTTATCACCAAAGGGTCGTCATGCCCAGGCAGTATTCCTTGAGCATCTCTTTAGTGAACGAGATAGTGGGCAGGTCAGTCAATTAGCTTTCTTCCCTGACTTGATATACCTCCTTGAGGTATTTTTTTCGTGAGGATTTTGATATTCTTCCTCCTGCAAACCCCCATTGATCATGTGTATATCTCGTTCTGGGGTGTGAGAAGGGCGTTTTGGTCGTCCCTCTTGTTCATTCAATCTTCTTTTCCTCGAGTCATCCAATCTGTCAGCCAGGTATCTGTCAAGTCGGTCTTTTCTAGCTAATTTTTCTATGACATTCTTCAGGCCGTAACATTCATTGGTAGAATGTTCGTAGAGGTTATGATACTCGTAATATTCTGTCCGACTTCCAGCTTTCTTGTGCTTAATCGGACGAGGAGGTGGAAGCTTCTCTGTATGACATATTTCTTTGTACACATCCACTAGGGAGACCCTTAAATCGGTGTAGTTATGGTACTTTCTGGGCTTTTCTATATTCTGCTCTTCTCTCTTTTTGGGCTCCTTTTCCTTTTTCCAAGGGTAGTAGGGCAGGTTTGTCTGTGGAAAAGGTTCCCTAAGTTGGGAATTTTCCTCTATGTTGATGTATTTTTTTGCCCTTTCTTGAACTTTATTTATAGAAGTCGGGTATCGTTTGGATATGGACTGGGAGAATGGTCCCTCTCTGAGACCATTGACTAAGCCCATGATGACGACTTCAGTGGGCAGATTTTGAATTTTCAAGCAGGCCTTGTTGAACCTTTCCATATAGTCACGAAGAGTTTTACTGACTTCTTGCTTACTTGGTTTTATACTTTTGGATAGAGAATCTGGTTATAAATTTTCTAGCAAGGTCATCAAAACTGGTTATTGATCGGGGTGGCAAATTATCGAACCACTTCATGACCGCCTTCGTTAGAGTAGTCGGGAAGGCTTTACAACGGGTGGCATCAGAAGCGTCGACCATGTACATTCTGCTTTTGAAGTTGCTAAGGTGGTGGCTTGGGTCGGATGTTCCGTCATAAATATCCATATCAGGTGATTTGATATTTCTGGGAACTTTAGCCCTCATGATCTCTTCTATGAATGGATCTTCTCCTCTCAAGGGGCTTTCATCCCGATCTGCCCAGTCATTCCTATTTCATAGATCAGCTTCCAGCTTCTGGAGCTTGTCTTCTAGCTCCTTTCATCGTTTCACCTCTCTTCGTAATTCCCGTTCTACTTTTCGCTGTCGTTCAACCTTATGTTCGAACTGTTCCAGTCGATCCCCCTAGCCATGAACCAGGTCTAGGATCTTGGTTGTATGAGGGCGGTCCTCATCCTCGCGATGATGGATTTCAGAATGGATCCTCCTTGGATGAGGATTTCCCAAAGTCCCTTCCTCGTGAGGCCCTTGAGGATTTTGTGGTGGAGGCGGGAGCACGATGGCCTGGCCTTCTAGCTGAGCTTCTTGCTCATATTCAGATGCTATGTGGCCGTCTTCTTGCTGGTGGTCCGCCAGTATCAGAAGGTGATTTCCAAGTTCCCAGTAACGGCACCAATGTTCCGAGGGTTACCTGAAATGTTGATTTGGGCTTGAACATGGGGTCCAGCCCATTGTATGGCAACATCCGATCTCTTTGGTGCCGAGGTGCCGCCAGTCCGAGTTCCTCGTGAGGAGGTGGGGGTGATACTTGCAAGAGACTCTGATGCTTAAGTTAGCAAGGGATTTAGGCAGGTTTGTTTAGTAGATTAGAACATGAATATACTTGAGGGGTGTCAGTGTATTTATAGTAGAGTTGATAACCACTCTTGTTAGTTCCATCTTTTCTGATAGATAATTGTTCCCTTTTATCTTGAGAGTTTGTTAGGACTTATCTTATCAAAGAAGATAAAGATTCCAATCAAGATTCTCGGAAGCAGCTACCTGTTTTGGCAAGATAGCCTAACTCCCTTATGTAGGTGTTCGATCTCTCTTAAGAAATCGGATATACTGGTGTATGCCGTCTTTTTTAGATGAACTTTTTATATCTATTGACCCTAACTTTTATTTATTGCATTAGGGTATGAACAATTATTATTATTAGATAATATTGTATTCAGAATGTGAATTTTAATTTGATTTTTTTATATATTTTTTATAAATAATTAATTTAATAATTGATATTTATCTTTTTTTTTAATATGCATTTACTATTTTTTTAAAAAAGTTAGAAATAAGATTCGAATCCCAAATTTTAGATAAATATAAAAAAATTATGTCATTTGAGTTATAAAAAAGTTAGAAATAAGATTCGAATCCCAAATTTTAGATAAATATAAAAAAATTATGTCATTTGAGTTATAATGGATTTACCATATGCATTTACTAATTACTGTAGCTGTTATGGTTGTTATAAAATTCATAAATCAATTATACCATATTTAAGATTTATATTTAATGAATTACCTGAATATGACTATGCAATTATATAAAGAAGGACTTGTTCATATTTTCCTTCGTCGTGTTGTGTTGCTCATTGGTTTCAGTGAGTTCAAGCTTCAACACACCACCCCACCGTTTACTTTGAAAAATCTTTACCTCTTACACTGACAAAAAAAAAAAAAATACAAGTCTTCATTTTTATCCTTCTTCCCTCACTTCTTTCAAATCGTAGAAAGTGGGTTAGAAATCGTAGCTATAACGGCACCAAGTTCTTCCCTTTCCATCCCCAATCGGATTTTCCGGCCAATTTAAAATTGGAAATTGAAGGAATCGAGAAATTGGAGCTAGAATCCGTTGATTGATGGGTCTCGTGCAGAACCTGCGAGGCTCGAGAACCGAGTCAACTCACGAAGGTTTACCGGTTTCATCGGTTCAATTGGGTTTGGTTCCGAAGCGGAAATGTTCGAATCTAATGCCTCTTGTGGTGGCACTTGTGGTCATTGCGGAGATCGCGTTTTTAGGGAGGCTCGACATGGCGGAGAACGCAGCTATGGTCACTGACTTTTTCTACCGGTCACGTGCTGCGTCCGTGGTGGATGGTGCTGATGATTTAGATTTTGGTTTGCTTGTTGGTAGAACTAATAAAAAGAATTCGGAATCAGAGAGCTGCGAAGAGTGGTTGGAGAGAGAAGATTCTGTAACGTATGAAAGGGATTTTAACAAGGAACCTGTTTATGTCACTGGAGCTGACCAGGTTTCAATTTCTTTCTTCTTTTTTATTTCTTTTTTCTTCCATCTTTCTTTTGTAACTTTGAATTGATAGAAGTTTTTAATAGCTAGTTGTTGTTCAGAGATTATTGTATGTATGTTATAGCATGTTTCTTTTTTTGGTTTCCGAAATTTGCAAATTTAGACACACATTTGGTTGAAAGGGTAGTTAACTATTCGTTTATTCACGAGTTAGTAAATTAGTGTATGCAGTTCCAAGCACATTCTGCTCTAATTAGTATAGTTTTTATATTATTTGGACATCGGCTTGTTAGAGCCTTAGAGGCATGGATCTACTTTGCAGGTTTTGAATTTGTATATTGTATGTGAAAAGGATGATTTCTGAGGCAGACAAAGATTAGATATTCTGATTTTGTGAGGCATGATCTGTCACGGATTTTATGAGGAAGTGTAATCAAGCTGATTATAAATTATAAACGAGAAAGCAACAAAATCCAAATTTGAAATATATGTAGCCAATATTATGAATTGCAATGGTTGGTACTTGATCACAATTGTTGTGGATGCATATGTTTTCTAGCACTGGTTGTAGACTTCACTACTTCCTTGTTGTGGGTGATGTTGAAGAATTTCTTTGCGGCTACAATGCTATTTTGTTGGCATGTTTGATTGTTGATTGCAAAAAGTTCATGTATGTAACCGCCTGCTAAATGTTTAAAGTCCGTGTGGTTGTTCCTGTCTGTCTGAAGTTTTTGTTCATGCAATTCAGGAGTGGAAATCATGTGCGGTGGGATGCAAATTTGGTTATGATGGGGATAGGACACCTGATGCTGCATTTGGGCTACCTCAACCATCTGGAACAGCTAGTGTGTTACGATCGATGGAATCCGCACAATACTACTCAGAGAACAATCTTGCAATGGCACGACGGTGGGTAAGCACGAATATAAAGTGCTGAGTCATTAGGTTTGATCATTTAAGGTAAATATTTCTTTAATTTGATACAATTGTTTTGCTTCATTTTTAAAGTTAAATCGAAAAAGGTGTAGGTAATGTAAAGTAGAGAACAAAGTTTCTACTATTTCTTAAAGCTTGGGAGTTTGATCCTATAAAATTGAACATAACCTATATGCTATGTGGTACAGGGTTTCAATCAATTTGGTGACTGTCTACTTTTCATTGCATGTTATAATTAACGCATAATACTTATTACTGTGCGTATACGATTTTATTTTTCTCAATTGAGTTTATTCTTTCTTTGGTGTTCTCTATTTGGTGGAGAGGCTGGAGCATGTTCCCTTTCAAAAGCTTAAAAATAGTGTAATAAATGAACTAATATTTCAACATCACTATGTTCTAGGAGGGGATATAAAATTGTAATGACAACCAGTCTATCATCTGATGTTCCTGTTGGATATTTCTCATGGGCTGAGTATGACATCATGGCACCCGTGAAGCCAAAAAGTGAAAGTGCTCTAGCAGCTGCATTCATTTCTAATTGTGGTGCTCGAAATTTTCGGTTGCAAGCTCTTGAAGCCCTTGAAAAAGAAAACATCAAGATTGATTCTTATGGCGGTTGTCATAGGAACCATGATGGAAGAGGTACATTCTAATAATTGCAATAAATTAAAACATTGATGTCTTTTGTCCCCATTATTGTTCGCCCTTCTACCTCTTAGATAGTGACTTTTTTAAATATACACAGTTATGCTTATGCTAAAGTACTTTCTTTATTAATGTTGGTGTGGCTAGTTTGTCTGACAAATGAGGGAAGAAAGTGGTTGGATTGCTGTACTTAAACATCAAAATACTGTGACCTGGTTCTTATGTGGCCACAAACGCTTTCTACGTAAATTCTCAATGTGAAAAAATGCTCTCTAATCAGAACCATTAGAATTCAAACCACAATTGAGCACCAACTGGTCTATTACCTTGAGCTGAATTGACATTCAAAAAACGTTTGAAATTCGATTAATAGATCTTGCATGTATGTCACTAAAGTCAGAGGTTCTCTACTTTTTCTTAAACCGAAAAAACTTGTTAATGCTTAAGCTGTACCTTAGTTGTTCACATTATAGACTAGGTTCAGAAATTTGTCTCTGCACATTTCTAATTAAATTCACTGTTATTTGGATCTTATCTTTACAATTGTGTTTTGGATTTTGTTGTTGTTAATGTTGATGGTGTTTTACTACACATACTCATCATAAGGAAATCAAACTTAAATCTAGACGTAGTCAACAATCTGATGAGTCTTAACTTATCATTAATATTGATAAATTTAAATCTAGTAGGCGATTGACTGATTTATGATTAATTAAAAGTATTTTGAAATTGGTCCAACTTTCCCCTCTTTATGGTGATAACTTCCAAATTTCAATGAATATACAATGATGTATTAACGATTATTATTAATTTCTTGCAGTGGACAAAGTGGAAACCCTGAAGCGCTACAAATTTAGTTTAGCCTTTGAAAATTCTAATGAGGAGGATTATGTAACTGAAAAATTCTTCCAATCCCTTGTTGCTGGTATGAAAATATATTTTATCATTCCTTCACATTATTTGATATTGTATTTACTAGGTATGCATTATGCAACATCATTATGTAGCACTAGTTGTCCATGGGGTTCTGAAATCTTTGATTCTTGCATCCCATTTTCTGGTTTTCTTTGCAATCCAGTAACATTGTTTTCCAAGAAATGCAATTTGAAAATTTGTTTGCAATTGAGTGCACCATTTTTTATAACTTGAGGGATATTAATGATGACAAGTTGTTCACACTTAAATTAATAGATCATGTAGTCCTTAAGCGGTGGATAATGTAGATATTGCCGACATTAAATGAGTCATCTTATGTGATGCTTCTTGGACTAATAGTTTGTTCAGTCCAATCTACTGTCTCGAGTTTGTTCCTTCAAATTATTTGCCAATCTGTGCTTAAATATAATTTAGAGATATTTGAAGTGGTTAACGAAACTTTAAACAGTGTGTGGGGTGACATTTGTAGTTGATTGATGCCGGTAATAGAATAAGATAACGAAGGAGAAAACTCTTGTATATTGATAAAAACAGAGCTGAAATGCTGAATCCAATGAGGATTAGTTTGTATGATCCAAGGAGAAAAAGAAAGAAAAAAGTTTTGCCTCCCAGACTTTCCCCTCCACAGTACTTGCACCTCACTCCTATTTAGCTTGGTCCTGAAAGGATCTCAGGATCTTCTCCCCACACACTGTTCATTGTTGTTAACTCCGCAAATTGGTTAAGCATCTCACGACTCCTTTAGAATTGTCCCTCCATCTCTTATGGTATTTCTTTCCGGTATCCACAAGCCACCCTTTGAATCCTGTCTGGAGTCTATAGTTAAAATAATTTCCTGAGGCCAAACTTCATCTGATTTGTGATAATATGCTGCCAGGTCATATTGTGGCATTTGGATGCTCCAACATGGGTATTACATGTAGAAGAGTTGTGCATTTCCATATATGGAATATTTTTTGCATTTAGGTTTGGTTTCTTGAAATGTTTCGCACAATTCAATGATGGTACTGCTTCTGGAAATTGATTTCTTTTATGTCAGGAACTGTTCCTGTGGTTGTTGGTGCTCCAAATATTCAGGATTTCGCTCCTGCTCCTGGGTCAATTTTACATATTAAAGAGATACAAGATGTTGAGTCTGTAGCCAAAACCATGAAATATCTAGCAGAAAATCCTGAAGCATTTAATCAATCACTGAGGTAAATTGGAAGACCATCATTTTATAGTATGTCATTTTCATTTCCTTTAATTACTTAGCATCATTTCAATTGGTGATTAATGTAAAATCAGCGAGTTTCATGATGTGATTCTGAATAATAAATCTTAGGGTTTATGTATTTCCAAATGTGAATGGATGTTGTGTTCTTCTCTGTAGGTGGAAGTATGAGGGCCCCTCTGATTCTTTCAAGGCCCTTGTGGATATGGCAGCCGTGCATTCATCTTGTCGTCTTTGCATTCACTTGGCCACCACTATCAGAGAGAAGGAAGAGAAGAGCCCAGACTTCAAGAAGCGTCCTTGCAAATGCACTCGTGGGTCAGAAACTGTATATCATATCTATGTGAGGGAAAGGGGAAGATTTGAAATGGAGTCCATTTACTTAAGGTATAATACTTTGTTTAGTAGTAACACTCATTATGCTATATTTTCGTATAAAGTACAATCAGATTTTGTTGTCGCTAGACTTCCATCAGATGTGATGGCATCCCTTGATTTATTGACAATCATAAGAAGTATAAAATATAATGTCATTTGATTGAGTTAATTGCATTTTACCCTTGAACTTTTAGTCGTGCACACTTTAGCCCCTTAATTTTTAAAAGGGTAAAATATATTTTTTGTCCTTGAAGTTTAGCAAAAGTTTCAAAAAATATCCCAAAATTTTATTTTGTTTCAATTTTGTCCCAAAAGTTTTCGATTTGCATTGAATATACCTCCGATAGCTAAATTTTCAAAAAATTTAACACCAATCCAACAAAAATGCATGAAAATTATGCTTGATTTGCTTGTGTTGAAGGTTGTTTTTATGAAATTGTAGTTGAATTGGTCCTAATTTTTTTGAAAAATTAGCAGCCAGGGGTATAGATGATACAAACCGAAAACTTCTAGTTCTAGGTCAAAATTGAAACAAAATAAAACTTAGGAATATTTTTGAAACCTTTGTCAAATTTTAAGGACAAAAAATATATTTTACCCTTTTTAAAATGTGCAAATCAACTTCTGAACTTTCTCAAATTGTGTAGATTGACCTTGTTGACAATTTTTCCATCAATTGTTAATAAGGATTTAACAGTTGTATATTTAAAAATGTTCAAGGAGGTAAGTTGTTCATGGCCCCAAAGTTCCAAAGGGTAAATTACACTTACGTTGGATAAAACGCACATTTTGAAAACCTCAGGTTGATTTACACATTTTTTAAGTTTAGGAGCTAAAAGGACATGATTCGATTCACTCTGAATATGTTGTTGATCAGACCAACTGGTTACGTCTGTTCTAGAAGAATGTCATCTCATGATATGAGAACTCATTATTTTGATGCCACTTGGCAGGTCAAACAATTTAACTCTGGAAGCATTGAAGAATGCTATTCTTTTGAAGTTCAGATCCCTGAATCATGAACCTGTATGGAACCCAGAAAGACCTAAAGTTCTAGGCGGAGGCAACGAACTAAAAGTTTACAAAGTATACCCAGTCGGCCTGACGCAGAGGCAAGCACTTTATTCCTTCAGCTTCAACGGAGACGCGGATTTCACGTCTCACTTGGAAAGCAATCCATGTGCCAAGTTTGAAGTCATTTTTGTGTAGTGTGTGCTCTCTCTCACTCTCGCTTACTCACTCACTCACCTTCTTACAGAAATACACATTAGGCCTGCTAATTCGCCGGGGATTAGTTTATGAATGAGATTGGAATGGCTTGGTTTTTGCCTAGTCTCTTGGCGAACTCGTAGAGGGATTTACCATTCAGAAAATACCTTACTTCAGAGTTCAGATTAGAACTCATTTGTGCACTACAAAGTCATGAAATGAAGCTCCATATTTGATGTTAGATAATTGTGCTTTTGCTTTTGATCAACTAGATTCTAGACTCGCTCATAATATGGACTGTGTGATAGTTGTATATTTTTTAGGTTCAAATTTGATAGAAATCTTAACATTTCACTCAATAGTACATATTGCTTCATGTTGATCTTGATCGCTTCTCTTTTAACACTCTGATTGGATTTGCATTTGTAGGATGATTTTAGAAATAATTAATTTTGGGGGCAAATGACATGAATAAAATAATTGAATGAGAAATTTACGCAAATGTAACATTTTAAAACACATTACATCTCGGTCCTAACTCTATTTTATATAAATCGCTATACGTAAACTGCTAGACAGACTTTTGCAGACTTTTGTCGCAGATTATGAGCAGCACAAAAAACTCATAAACCTACTGCCAATAGCGGACTAGAAGCAACGTTATTGGAAATATAATGGGCTGATTGATTTGGCCATTTTCATTTTTAACGAAAATAAAAAAAAATAAAAATATATTTGGTTGAGTAATTTTACATTGTTTTCAGTGAAAATATTTTTAAAAAAGAGTACAAAATTAAAAATGATATTTTCTAATTTTTAGCTTTTTTAGTTAAAAACGATAAAAATATTTTCAACCTAAAAGTGTTTTCAATTGAAAAATCTTTGATTTACCGGGTTCGATCCTTCATCATTCCTTTTATAACCCATCAAGACTAAGTGCATGTTTGGGCGTCATTATTTTGTTAAAAAAAGATCTTTTTTCAATGAAAAAAGATCTTTTTTTTATTTTTTAACGTGTTTGGCAAATTTCTAGTAGTAAAAGTAAAAGCACTAGTAAAATAAAAAAAAGATCTTTTTTAAGAAGCTGTAATTTACATCTTTTTTTAAAAGATCTTTTTTCCTTAATAAAAAGATGTTTTTCATGTAATAAATACACAAAAAAGTACTTTTATATTGTTATATCCAAACATAATTGATTGATAAAAAGACCTTTTTACATGAGATATCCAAACATAAAATTACTTTTACTTCTCTACAAGATCTTTTAAAAAAATATAACTCAAAAAAAGATCTTTTCTTAAAAACTCACCCAAACAAGCCCTAAATCCTCAATCACATGTCGTTAAAAACACAAAGCCAGCGCCTCCAAGTCTCATTCCACTCTCTTTCACGGGTTATTCCACTCTCTTTCATTCTCTTCCATCGACTTTCATTTTCTCGTCCATTCAAAGGTAAAAGACTTTTATTGTTTAATGAAAATTTCTGTTATATTTTTTAAATTGGAATATGGGGTTAAATTTGAGTTTTAAAACCAGCATTTTCATTTTCTCTTTCCGTCTCTGAGTTGCTAATTAAAAGCTCTTTAAAACTTTATTTTGCGGCTATTCTTACTATTTTATTTTTATAAATTAAATTAGAATATTAAATGATGTGAAATTTGAGTTTTAATTTTTTTATAATATTTAAATATTTTTTAATTTCAAGCTCCTTTACGTCTCTATCTAAGGTTTTTCAAATTTGTTTGGTGCTTGCCTGAAATTTTTGTGTTGATATATTTCTCAATTTCATAGGAATATGATAATTTTTCTTGTTAGTATACTTTTTTATTTTTTCTGTTGGTATATTTTTTTGTTGGGATGATAACAGAAAAGAATATCCAAAAAATAGAGTGAAATTCAGATGTATAAAGATTTTAATTTAAAAACTCATTTGTATTATTATCCAATTATCCTTTTTTTCAACCGTATTTTCATTTTTAAAGTCAAATTTAACGGTATTCTCATTTTATATGCTTTATTTGTTTTGTATTTGTACCTCGTATTTATTTTTTAATATCACCTAGACTTACTATTGTTATTTTTGTTAAGCAATGTCTCTTTATTATAAATACAATTAATTATTTTAAGATAGTAATTTACTTTATATTATGATAACGAAATACATAAATTAATTTAATTATTTTATTTCTTTCAATGTCATCTATTTATACGAAATCATAATGTGTTTTTTACTCATTCCTTCTCTTTTTTCTCTTTCTTTCTCTCTCTCTTGTGTTTAGGGTACAATTTTTGTAATTTATTTAATTTTTATTTCTTTTATCATTACTTATACATTTCATTTTTTTTATATTTTTTAAAGATTTTTGTCTATTTTAGTTGTTCATTATTAGGGTATATATTTTTTTCTTCTAACTTTTGATTAACAAAAGATATGTGTCTTTTTTACGGTGTTTTTAAATAATCTTATTATAATTTTATTTTGTAATATTTTTTTTGTCATGTGTATTTTATGTGTTAAGGAGTTGACTTAAAATTATAATATGATATATAAAGTTATAGTATAATTTACAGTATGCTAAAATATTAGGACATTATCGTATAGATATTTTTGGATTTATCCATTAAATTGTTAATATAAAATATTAGGACTAATTTGGTGCACGATATTTAATTTTAAAGACTAAAATGAGTTACTTGATATAAAATCAAGAATTAATTTGATATATAGATAGATAAATAATATTAACAATTAATGAATGCTAAATCATTTACTAATACATTAATTTTTTGTTATATTTTATCAGTTTTTATTTAAACGTACATATACATGAATTTAATATAATTTATTACATTCATATTACACAATTTACATAAATTATTGACAGAGAATATATACATAAATGATTATATATATTTACCCCTTTTTCTAAAAATTAGTTATATATACATGCATGTTAATGGAAAAAAAATTCCTTTTGATCATCTACAGGAAGCTCCTAATTAATTAAAGATTTTACTATGAAAATTGTAATAATATTAATTAATTTCATCCGCCAATGTATACGATGATATAGATGTTATCATTTGATTTCTTTTTCTGCATAATGTGTAAAGCATCCATAAATCTAGCGAGAATCTCCTTTGAATTTGTAGGTGAAAATGCCCCATATTTTTATACTTGATTTACCTTACTATAACATCTAAAAGGTTGTATTTAGGAGAGAGGTTGAAATTTAAAAAAATAAATTTAAATTAAATTTTTGTATTATATATATATATATATATATATATATATATGCAATTTTACTTTTTTTTTGATAAAATTCTACTTATGATGCTAATTCTTCTAATAATGTAAATGTGGATAATTATATTTTTATTTTTTGATATAATCGATATATTATTAATAATGAATAATAATTAACCCCTCATATTTTTAATCAAAGCATTTTGACGATAGTTTCTATTTATTAATGTTAATGGTTGATTGTTTCTTTAAAATAAAATGCATTATAATTTTAGGTTATTTCATAATTAACAATAATGCTTGATTATTTCTTTAAAAATAAATTACATTATGATTTTAGGTTATTTTACAACACATAATTAATGTTCATAATACTAAATTACTCTAAATTTTCTATTTTCTATGGTTAGTAGTTAATCGCAAATTGAAAAGATTATGTTGAATTGTTGAATAGTCAAAGTATAATTGAGGTAGTTAATTTAGTTTATTTGTTTATTAATGTATTTGATCGAAAGCATGAATGATAAATAAGACAAAAAAAATTAAGTACAATCCAACATGAGATAAAGTTTGTCCCTGAGACTTATTAATTGTCATGGCAAACGATACTATTATGGGAAACTGTCTTCGTTGGAATCTAACTGGGACGGTTTCATTTGTTGGTACCATATTCATTCTTGGAATCAAAGCAATATGACTAACATTGTTACCCGTTAAAACTTCACATTCTATGACATGATTTCCAAGCTTCCTAACTTGTAGCCTTATACCATTACAAAGACCACTGGATTAGTCAATATTCCTCAGTAACATCACCGGAACACCAACCTTGAGTATTAATTTATGTGGAGGCAAAACAGAGCAATTTATGCTATTCAGTAATTCAGGACCATAGAGATCTAGTTGACTCTCCATATTCCCTTCATCCATACAAATGGAATCCGAACTAAGATATAATTTTCCCCTCCAGGAATGATAGCCATCGGATGGTTGTTGACCGCTTCAACGATGTCTAGTGTGGGAGCCAGTATAGTTCTTGCTTTGAAAAAATCCTTTGCGGACATATTTTTCAAAATATTTGGATAAGAAAAATGAACCAACTCATCAAATGCTTGGTCCGAAGAAGGAATAACAATATCTCCTGAAAGACATATCTCAAATTCACCATCCATATTGTCACCTATTAGACCATCACCAACTTTCAATAACCACTCACTAAATTGCTCTGTCTCATCTTAATCTGAAGCAGTCGTCCCTACAGAGAGTCTCATATTTTTTGTTAGTTTGAGCACCTGACAAAACTTCCAAAGGTAAGACGAATTCACGGTTGAATGAACGATATCTTGTCTCAATCCTCGTAGAATGACAGGAAGAATTTGTCTAAAGTCTCCACCTAGTACAACCACTTTTCCTCCAAAGGGCAAATCTTTGCTATATGTTGGAGAACACCTCATGTCACCCAAGCATTATCAAGCGCTTCATAGCAGTACCTACTAACTATTGGAGCCTCATCCCAAATTATAAGTTTGGCTTTCAACAGCAACATTGCTTGAGAGAAATCAGGTTTGATGTTACATACAGAATTCTCAGTTATATTCAACAGTATTTTGAACCTTGAGTGTGCAGTTCTTCCATTGGAAAGAAGTAAAGATGCAATACCACTCGAAGCAACGTTTAACACTATATCACCCCTTGAGCGAATCTTAGCAGACATAAGGTTCCAGAGAAATATTTTTTCAGTATCCCCATGACCATACACAAAGAAAAAAAAACCCCTTCATCACAATAGATAGCTGTAACAATTTTATCGAATGCATATCTCTGCTCAAGTGTTGCGATGGCTAACATGTCTGAGGTATTTTTCTTTAAATCATCCCTGTTAAAGTTTAGCTCTTCCCTAATAACCCTTTCGGTTAACAAAGAACTATCAACTTCAGTTGCTAAAGGCATAGGAGGATAGTCTTTCAAGGTTTTACCATAGAAATGTAAGATCTTGTCTATATCCATTAAGCACAACTGTTTAATCTCATCATCTGACATTGTTAAATCTGCATATTATACGATACTGTAAAAATTCAATCAAACTAAAAATGATCAATAAGGAAGAACTTTTATCATTGTAATTACTAAAAACTCACCCCTCATGTTCATCACGGCTCTCTGTCGATACAAAATATCATCTGAGAGTTCATGCCAACATCTATCCCAGACATGTTCTGGTCTTGAGATATTGTTGGATGTTAATAGAATGATAAATAACCTCCTAACATATAATCCTGAGGCCCATGAATTCTTTGTCATCTTGCAAGAGTCCAAGGGGCAAAGCATTACAACATAAGATTTTAATAAAACGTTGCATAAACACAGACTTACATCCCAAAATTTTGCCAAAGATTTTTTCCTCTTTTAGGTCATCAAGCAAACCATCAAGCTTGATCTTGAAAACTTGACACAATATATCAGGACGGTCTTCTGCCTTCAATCCAATGGAAGTCACTTCTCTTTTTATCTCATCTCATTCAGGGTTACAGGTCATGGTTATAAAATAGCTAGGATATCCTGCATATCTACAAATTGCAAATGCATCTTTACAATTATTCATCATATACCTAGGTCCACTGGTAAAAGTACTGGGAAGAATGATTCTTTTTCCAAGCCTTGCAGCATCTACATCCCCGTTTATAAGACTTTCATGCAGACATTTATATTTATCAACCCTCAACTGTGATTGTTTACACCTAAAGAATTTCAAGACGTACAGAATAAAAAGGGTATGAGAATAAGATTTGATATATAGCACTAATTTTTTGTTTCTTAATTTAATCTGATATAATTCCCAAAAAGTTTGTTAACAGTTGCATACCTTCAATATGACCAAAGGATGTGTTGATCGCAGCAAGCCATTTATCTCTTTCACCCTGCATCCGTTCTATAAGCATTCTCCTTTTATGATCCTCAGTCAATTGCTTCATGCGCTTAACCTTCAGCCTCTACTATTGCTTTAACTATAATAGTTTCTTCTTCTATCTCAACACGCTCTCTCTCTCATTCTGACGCTGCGGCGGCTGCGGGCTCGCGATTTGGGGAGCTAGGATTCTTCTTTCAATTTCAAAATTTCAAGTCAATTTCAGAGAGAAGAGGAGAGGAGTGTGGGAGTGGGAATGGGTTACGGGCTTAAGCCGTTGGGGATTCAGTTTTTTTTTAAGTCAAAACGGCACCGTTTGGAGGAGTTATTAACAAACTGGAAACCCTTTAAAAAAACCGACCAGTTCTAACGGTTCACTGATTAATCACATATACGACCGATTTTATAATCAATTTTTTTGTCAGACGGTCTACTCATAACATCTGTTAAGCCATTTTTAAATTTTATAAAATTATTTATAATAATTACAAAAAGTGCTCATAATAAAAAATTTTAAAATTTTATAAAAATATTTTATTTAAAATTGTTAGTAAAATCTTAGTTGTACTCTGTTTCAAAATAAATAATTATAATGATATTAGTATTTTATACAACAACCCATACAAAGAAAATTCAAATTTCATACAATATTTTTTCATTCATTTTTAATAGCTCATAAATACAAAAAAAATATTGTACAGAATTAAAATTATTTTTGTATTAATTTTTATATAAAATACCCATAACATTATAATTATTCAGAAGTTGCATATAATTCGAACCTTATGAATTCAATTTACTACGTATTTGTCTAAATAGAATTTATTCAATTCGATTTATATAGAAATTTAAATTCAATTTATTTAATTTATTTTTGTATGTGGTATGATTTGATTGAAAGAGCAACAATTTATAATTTTATCTAGCATCAATAAAATTTCACTATCACTGGTTTTAAAAAAAAAATTAAAATCTAAAACGATGGTTAAAAATAAATAAAGAAGATAGATTTAATTCTTCTATAATTATATGCATTTTTTTTTATTTGCATTTTTATCACAATCCACAAGTTCTATGTTTTATAAATTAACGTTAATTCATATATAGTATATAAATAAATTTAATTAGAATAAATAACAATTTATTTATTTTATCTTATTATATATATATATATATATAATAAAACGAGTATTAATTAATTGATACTTAAATTAATTATTTAAACTGGACACATATATTTTTCAATTATTCTCTTATTAATATGGTCCAGTAAATAAAATGGGTATTAATTATTGTAGTAAATGAATATTTATTATTTTTAAATGAATTCATTTAAATTCATTTAAAAATATTGAAGGATTCCGATTCTATATGCTACGATTTTATTTTGTTATTAATGTATATATACTTTTATATTATATGTTCTATGATTCCTATATTCTCAGATAATATTTTTAATTTTTTTTATTTTAATTTATTATTTTTAGTCATCAGAATTTATTGTATTTAGTCATTATTTTTAGTCATCAATTTAATTTCTTGAACTTAATAACTCAACATATTTTAATTATGTATAATTAAAATGTGCTTTCTATCCCTTTTTCCTTTCTATTTTGTGCTTCGGATGTAATGTTTGTAATTTCTTTATTTTTGTTTTTTTCTATCTTAATTTTGCTAATTTTTTAATTTTGTTTTATATCAATTATATTTTTATGTATTTTGATTAATAGAATTATTTTATTTAAATGCATTTTAAATTTTTTATAATATTTTTATAAAAGTTGATTAATAGATTCTTCAAAAATTTTTCTTGAAATTTGTTTAATGAGATCGTATTTTAATTTTTTTTCATTTATCTTTTATATTCATTGATTATGTTAATCTTCCACTACAATACATTTTTTATTTATTCCACACATTATTTATTTTACCTTTTTTTACTTCTTTTAATTGTTCTCTTTATTTTATTTTTAACTTTTTTATTTTGTTTTTGCTCCTCATATATAAATTTATTATAATTCATCACATGCACATTCTTTTTTAATTTAAGTGATTTTTTTAAGTATATTTTACCATTGAAACTATATGTTGTTTACTGTATTTGTTTTTAATTTTTTAGTTATCTGTAAATATATTTATAAAAATATGATTTTATTTTGTCCAATATTTACTACTGCATTTAGTAGATAAATAACAAAATTTTTATTTATTATTATATTAATTGAGTTTGAATATTTTATTTTTACTTTTATACATTTGTTTATATTATATGATTTGTATTTGTGTTGTACTAGAACAAAGATGGAGAGATTGAAACTCAATATCATGTTTGTTGACCTAAAAACTGGTATTAAAATTTCTGTCTATGTTCCCAAAATTTCAGTATTTTAGTACTTTCAAAAAGTGGAGACAGAAGACTGAAATTTTTTAGAATGAAAATTGAACTTTAATAACATTTTATATCTAAAATACCTTCATTTCAATTAATTAATTTTAACTTTACTCTTTATGCAAATTAAATTAGAGTTCATTCTTATTTCAGTCTCTGCCTCTCACTTTACACCAAACACAATACTGAGACTTATTTCAGTCTCAGTCTCAGTCTTTTAGTCTTCAGTCTTCAGTCTTTACCTCTCTTCCAAACGTTAGCTTAGCGACATCACGGTTCATACATTTTAATATTTATATAAGAACTCTTATAAATTGCTTTTACAAGTTATAATTTATTTTTGTTTTATTTGGATATTTAATTTTTAATAATAATTTTTATTTATTTATAAATATATTATTTCCTATTCCTTTGGAGATAATTGTCAGGGACCGGATGGGGTATTCACTCAAACAAACAAATATAAATTGAATATATAATTTAATTTTAATTTTAATTAAAAATTAAATGAATTATAAAAAAATATCAATAAATTTTGTTTTAAATTTTTCTATAGTTTTATTTAATGGTAAAAATCTCTCTATAGTCACTAACATTGTCGATATAAAAAAAAGTATAAGTTTCTATCAAGTAAAATAAAATACATATAAGATAAATAGCATATATGTAATTTCATTATTAATCATAGACTATAGACAAATTTATAAAAATAAAATCTTATGAATCAACCAGTAATTTTTTAATATTTTTATTTTTTTAAAGTTGTTCAAACTTATGAATATCTTATAATATAATTTTCACAAGTTATAATATGTGATATTAGTCATTGTTATATATATGAAAAATGTAACTCATTTAGTGTTTAACCATTTATTTTCGATTAATATTGTTATAACAAGAATACATGTGATTTTATGAGAATAATATGGTTATCTAGGAATTTACTAAGTGACTACAGTAGTTTCACGTCACGAACCAACAAATGCTAGCAATTGGAATGATAAAAAAATCCAACCAAATGGATATTCGCTTGATTACTTGCAATTTGGGACTAAATGGGGATCTGTGAAATTTTTACATGTGGAGACTTGTCCACGTGAAATAGATTAGGATGGGGACATAGGTACCCT
>NC_029794.2:46008169-46022749 GCF_000816755.2 Arachis ipaensis
GTGATTTTATATCTACTCTTTCTCTAACTCACTTTCTCTAGCTCTTAAGTTAGTCATTCTGTCGCTCAGTCTCGCTTTAAAATATTATATTATGTTGGCAAATATTTTTATATTTTTTTTTGAAATATTATTTTTATAATGAATATATTATGAGTTGTGTTGAATTATATTGAATTGATTATATTATAGTTTTTTGTTATTTTTTTTTCAAAAATTTTCAAAGGATATTCATAGATAATTGTGGGTATCTACATTCGTTAAGGGGATAATTGAATAGGGGTCTTGCGACCATAGTTGTCAGAACTGAATCGGTCATCGAATCGGTCAGGTTATTGGGTTACTGGGTCATTAGTTCAACCGGTGAATCACTGGTTGAACCGATAGAACCGGTCGTACGTAAATAAAAAATATAAAATAATAAAAAATTGAATAAAGTGACAATTAGGTCCTTAAAAATTTTGACTTCAGATTAATTAGCCCTTGAAAAAAAAATAAAGTACCAATTTGGTCCTTCAAGATAGTAAATGATGAACACATTATGTCCCTCCATTAATTTATCATGTGAAATTTAGTGGTGATGCTTATATCTCCCTACTAATTAGTTCTAAGTCGAAATCTTCGAAGACCTACTAACTCAATACTCTAAAAAATTTAAAATAAATATCTTTACTAACATTTTAATATGTAAATGTAAATATTAAAATATTTGATACTTATTTTAATAATTCTATAAATTCTAAAGAATTAAAAAAAATTGAGTATAAAACTAAAATTAAATTAAATAAATATAAAATAATTCAATTGTGTATCCATATAATATATAGAATAATTAGCACATATATTTACAAATGAACACACCAGTTTGGTGGCATTCCTTATTTTTTTTTTAAACGGGAGTGAAGGACGAAAAAAGGGGTCTGTTGTGCCCACACGAGTATCTATTATTATATCTAACTAATAACAGAAATTTAATTTGAGCCGATTTGAGATAGGACACGTGAACTTTATCTGCATTGGGTTTTAAGACAACGAATCTAATTCAGATTTAGGATCCTAACAATAGGCCTATGTTGATCTTACTCACTTGAGTTAATATTTTGGGTCATTGCGGTAATAAATACTATACTATTAAATATGATTATATTTAGTATATATAAAAGTTAGGTATACTTACAATAGATTTTATAATCAAACTAAAAAAATTCTAATTATTTTTTTAATTTTAAATATTATTTACTATCTTAATGAAACAGTGAATAATAATAATTACTCACATAATTAAAATAGATCATCCTAATATATACATGACACTACTTTGTTTTTGCTATTAACTAAAATTTTAAAAAATGTGAGTTATTAATTAATTTTGAATTCAAATTTTAAATTTAAATTTGTGTAAGAAAATATTTTGAATTTTTTTCACTAACCAGAATTAATTTTAAAATAAAAAATTATTTTGTACATCATATTATAAGATTTTGTAATCATTTGTTTTTTTTTAATGGCAATTATTGCCAAATAAAATGATATAAAAATAGAAAAAATATATTTACCAATCTAGAAATAATAATTCATTTTTCAATAGAATAAATTATATATTGAATAACAAAAGTTATTATAGTTTTTTTTTTTTACATAAACTAATACTCAACGACGGTATTTTGGTAATATTATTAAGAAATATTAATAAATCTAATAGTTTTTGCAATGACATAAGTTTATAAGTTTAGAAGCTTGAAAGTTATGTCATAAAATATAAAATTTTAACCAGTAACAATGTTGATCATATTGTTTGACATTATTTGAATGAATATGATATAAATAAAATTGTCACAGTTAAATTTCAACAAAGGCAAATCTCCATAAGTATGCTATCATCAATAAAAATTGTTCTACTTTCAAGACAAATACTATTTTCTTTCACTGTATTTTCTAACTCGGTAGGCCGAGAACTAATCTTTCATGGATTGAAGCTCCATTTATTAATGGTCTGCTGCTAGCCAATGAGTTGTTATGTACACAAGATGGGATTCAAAACTCTAATACTATTTAATTGTATTAAAAAAAGTTAAAGTTAATAATAATTAGAAATTGTCATTAAAAAATTATTTTTTAAAAAACTTCTTATAAGAGATAAATTAAAGAAAAATAATGAAAAAAATAATATAGACACAATTGAATATGTATATATACATGAATTCATTTTCAGGAATAAAAATAGTGGATAAAAATATAGAAAATAAAAAATCTTTGAATGAATAATAGGGGAATAAAAGGTATTGTATTATATATTGACAAAAGTAGTCATAAAAAATAGGGAAAAATTCTACACCCATGTAATTTTCACTCCACGCCCCTGCACCCCTGTTTGTTATACACGCGCCTTTTATAACCTATATAAGGGAATCCTTATTTTGCTTTATCAACATTTCTCAACGTAAATCTTCTCATACAACATAAACCTCTTTCGCGTTCTTCTTAAACCTAATTAAAATTGTTGTTCTCCTCTTTCGCGTTTTTCTTCTCTACATTATGGATCTTGATTGATTCAACGCAATTAGTTTCGTCGTTCATCTTCTTCTTTATTTTCTTCTTCGATCTGCACTTTTGAATTGAAACAATGAATGAATCAACTTCAAATCAGCTGAATGAGTACAATTTTGATGATTCTTCTGAAACGCATCAATTTGATGAGGTTTGGATTATTGAATTTTGAATCAAATTTAATGGAATGAAATTGCTAATTTTATTTGAAGTGAATTGAATGGACTGAGGTGATCTATATCTGAATTGAATTCAATTGAATTGATAATATGTAACTGTGAGTGTCAGTAACTGTGAGTAAATTTGAGTAACTTTTCGGTTCGGTAAGTACTAAAGAGGTTGTTTATCACTTTCATGTTTTCGGTTTGATACGCAAAAAGGAGTCTAACAAAAATTAGACCAATATGTTCTATTTTCTTCCCTAAACACTATATAATTGTTTCACCGTAATTAAGATTTTGGTTCACCATAATTAAGATTTCGGTTTACCATGCAGACCAGCTGTGTTGTGGACGAAAAATTTGTCCCAAAGGTGGGAATGATTTTCAAGACCCTAGAAGAAGCTAGAAAGTTCTACAAACATTATTCCAAACTTGCCAGTTTTTCTACCAAAATCAGGAACACGACTCGGGACAGAGACAAGATTAAGAATAAGCTAATTGTATGCTCTAGAGAGGGGAGGTGGAAATAAAAAATATCTCCAACTTTGAAGACAAATCCTTCAGCTGGGTTAAATTGTCCGGCCAGAATTTATGTACACATAATGAAGGATGTTGGTCTTTGGACAATTTTCAAAGTTGTTTTGAATCACTCACATCCTTGTTGTCTAGAGCAGGCTGAGATGCTCAAACAACACAGGGAGCTTAGCATGTTCGTGCGTGGCACCATTGAAGCCCACGAGGAAGCCGAAATCAAACCGAGCAAAACTTACCAATCATTTGTGACAGTAGCTGGTAGCCACCATGAACTAGGTTTTATAGAAAAAGACGTAAGGAATTACATCACAAGTGAAGTACGGAATATTTCCGAAGAAGATGATGCCAAAGAATTTGGGAAGTACCTAGTTAGAATGAAAGAGAAGAACCAAAAACAGGTATTCGGTTCTTTCATTTGAGACGTGGTTTCATTTTGACCCCACCTATAACACAAACAAGTATTCGGTTCTTTCAAAGATACATTTGATGTTCAGTGGATGTACATATTTCGGTTCACCATAGTGTGCTTGTTATTTATGCAGGTACAATTTAGTTTTAGGTTCTTTTGTTGATGTGAATTACCACGGGCAGTTGACACTTCTTGGATGTGCGCTGATGAAAAATGAGGACATTCAATCATTCAAATGGCTATTTGATTGTTGGCTATGTTGCATGGGAGGGAAGGCACCAAAAGGTATTCTTACTAATCAATGCGCATCGATTAAAAGGGCAATTGAGCTATGCATGCCAACAACAATTCACCACTGGTGTATCTGGCACATCATGAAGAAGATCCCAAGTAAACTAAATGGCTACAAGGGACACATTGATATTGAACAAGAGATAAGCCATGTTGTTTGGAACTCGTACACAAAAGATGAATTTGACAGAAACTGGAACGATTTCCTCACAAAGTATGGTCTCGGAGGCAACAAGTGGCTTTCAGGTAATTGAGATTTCAATTTGAATAATTTTTATGCTTATATATTTTTTTTCCCAAAAGCATGCACTGTTTTCGGTTCACCACACCTTATAAATTCGGTTTGGTTTGCAGAGCTGTACGAGGATCGACATATATGGATTCCGGTTTACTTGGATCACCACTTTTGGGCTAGGATGAGAAGCACACAAAGGGGCGAGAGCATGCATTCATTTTTCAACAAGTTCATCACACAGAATAGCTCCTTGAGACAATTCGTGAAGCAATACGACAATTGCCTCGCAAGCAGAGAACAAGCAGAGAGAGAATTCGATGCTGCAGATTTTTACACTGTGATACCGTGTGCAACAAAATCAGCAATAGAGTCACAATTTCAGCATGTTTATACCCATGAGAAGTTCAGGAAAGTTCAAGCTCAATTTAGAGGTAAAGTGAATTGTATCACAAGATCAATGCATTCTACCCAAGGTTTCACAACATATGAAGTCATAGAGCAGGTTTCCAACTCCACATTCAACAAGTTTGTCGTCACCTATGATGCAGTATCACGAGATGTAAAGTGCCATTGCTTGCTGTTTGAGTCTAGGGGAATATTGTGCCGCCATTCCCTAAGCGTTCTAAGCTTTGAGTGAGTGGATAACGTGGCACTGAAATACATATTGGAATGCTGGAGCAAGAACACAAAGAGGAGGCATACACTCATCAAGAACAGCCAAGATGAACCTGTACTGGAGCCAAGAAGTAAGAGATTTGATGAATTGGTGTTTCGGTCACACAATATATATGAATTTGCATCCGAGTCTGAAGAGTTGGCCGGAATTTTGCACCGAGCAATTGACAAGGTCATGGCAGAGATGGAAGAATATCAAGAGAGAAGCAAAGGAAAAAGTTTGTGAACCCACGAAGAAGCAACATTAAGCAATGTAAATGATCTTCAAAGTCCACCACGTATCAAAACAAGAGGTTGGCCCAATGATGAGCGGATAATTTATACGCTTTTTGGCATTGTTTTTACATAGTTTTTAGTATGATTTAGTTAGTTTTTAGTATATTTTTATTAGTTTTTAACTAAAAACCACATTTCTGGACTTTACTATGAGTTTGTGTATTTTTCTGTGATTTCAGGTATTTTCTGGCTGAAATTGAGGAACTTGAGCAAAAATCAGATTCAGAGGCAGAAGAAGGACTGTAGATGCTGTTGGATTCTGACCTCCCTGCACTCAAAGTGGATTTTCTGGATCTAAAGGAGTCCAAATGGCGCGCTCTCAATTGCGTTGGAAAGTAGACATCCAGGGTTTTCCAGCAGTATATAATAGTCCATACTTTGTCCGAGTTTAGATGACGCAAACTGGTGTTCAACGCTAGCTTCCTACCCTATTCTGATGTTAAACGCCAGAAACAGGTTACAAACTGGCGTTCAACTCCAAGAGAAGCCTCTACACGTGTAAAGCTCAATGCTCAGCCCAAGCACACACCAAGTGGGCCCCGAAAGTGGATTTCTGCATCATTTACTCATTTATGTAAACCTAGTAACTAGTTTAGTATAAATAGGACTTTTTATTATTGTATTAAAAGTCTTGGTTACTCCGGTTCCTCTCTGGGGCCGAGACCAATGAACTCCATTATCACTTATGTATTTTCAATGGTAGAGTTTTTACACACCATAGATTAAGGTGTGCAACTCTGCTGTTCCTCATGAATTAATGCAAAGTACTATTGTTTTTCTATTCAATTCAAGCTTATTCCTATTCTAAGATATTCATTTGCACCCAAGAACATGATGAATGTGATGATTATGTGACGCTCATCACCATTCTCACCTATGAACGCGTGCCTGACAACCACTTCTGTTCTACATGAAGATGAGATAGAATGAGTATCTCTTAGATATCTAATACAGGGGACCGAGTCTGAGATATTAGAGTCTTCGTGGTATAAGTTAGAACCCATGGATGGCCATTCCTGAGATCTGAAAAGTCTAAACCTTGTCTGTGGTATTCCGAGTAGGATCTGGGAAGGGATGGCTGTGATGAGCTTCAAACTCGCGAGTGCTGGGCGTAGTGACAGATGCAAAAGGATATTAAATCCTATTCCAGTATGATCGAGAACCGACAGATGATTAGCCATGCAGTGACAGCGTATTTGACCATTTTCACAGAGAGGACGGGATGTAGCCATTGACAACGGTGATGCCCAACATACAGCTTGCCATGGAAAGGAGTAGGAATGATTGGATGAAGACAGCAGGAAAGCAGAGGTTCAGGAGGAACGAAAGCATCTCTATACGCTTATCTGAAGTTCTCACCAATGAATTACATAAGTATCTCTATCCTTATTTTACATGTTATTTATCTTTTAATTATTAAAACTCTATAACCATTCGAATCCGCCTGATTGAGATTTACAAGGTGACCATAGCTTGCTTCAAGCCGACAATCTCCGTGGGATCGACCCTTACTCACGTAAGGTTTATTACTTGGACGACCCAGTGCACTTGCTGGTTAGTTGTGCGAAGTTGTGACAAAGTGTGATTCACGTTTGAGAGCACCAAGTCTTTAGCGCCATTGTTGATAATCACAATTTCGTGCACCAAGTTTTTGGCGCCGTTGCCGGGGATTGTTCGAGTTTGGACAACTGACGGTTCATCTTGTTGCTCAGATTAGGTAATTTTATTTTAATTTTAAGCTTTTTGTTTTTATTATTCTTACTTTCGAAAAAAATAAAAATAAATATTTTCAAAAATAGATTTTTATTCAGAATTTTTAAGAAATAATTCTAGAGTTTCATGAAGCATGTTGAAGCCTGGCTGGCTGTAAAGCCATGTCTAATTCATTTGGACTGGGGCTTCCACCTATCAGCATAGAATGAAGTTGGATGAAGTATCAGCTATTGTATGCCTGATTTGTATGCTGAAGCTTGGCTGGCCATTGGCCATGTCTAGTGTTTTGGACCGGAGCTTTCACTGAAAGCTTGGCTGGCTAGTAACCCATGTCTAATTCCTGGACCGGAGCTTTAGACTAACATTGCAGATACCTGGAATTCTTATTGAAAATTTTGAAATCCTTATTTTATTTTTCCAATTAATTTTCGAAAAATACCAAAAAATTTTAATAAAATCATAAAATCAAAAATAATTTGATGTTTCTTGTTTGAGTCTAGTGTCAAATTGTAAGTTTATTTCTTTTCTTCATTTTTCGAAAATTCATCATGCATTCTTCATGATCTTCAAGTTGTTCTTGATGAATCCTCTTGTTTGATCTTCATGTTTTCTTGTTTTGCATCTTTTCTTGTTTTTCATGTGCATTTTCAATTTGTTAGTGTCTAATTATTGAAAATTTCTAAGTTTGGTGTCTTGCATATTTTTTTCTTTTCTTAAAAATTTTTAAAAATAAGTTCTTGGTGTTCATCTTGACATTCAAAGTGTTCTTGGTGTTCATCTTGACATTCATAATGTTCTTGCATGCATTGTGTGTTTTGATTCATAATTTTCATGTTTTGAGTCTTTTTGATGTTTTTCTCTCTCATCATTAAAAATTCAAAAATAAAAAATATCTTTCCCTTCTTCTCTCATAAATTTTCGAAAATTTGAGTTGACTTTTTCAAAAATTTTTAAAATCTAGTTGTTTCTTATGAGTCAAGTCAAATTTTCAATTTAAAAATTCCATCTTTTTCAAATCTTTTTCAAAAATTAAATCTTTTTCATTTTTATTTTATGATTTTCAAAAATTTCAAATTGATTTTCAAAATATTTTTCTTATTTGTATTTCATATTTTCAAAATTAATGCTAACAATTAATGTGATTGATTCAAAAATTTTAAGTTTGTTACTTGCCTAATAAGAAAGGTTCAATCTTTAAACTCTAGAATCATATCTTTTTAGTTTCTTGTTAGTCAAGTAATCAACTTTAAGTTTCAAAATCAAATCTTTTTAAATTTCTTTTTCAAATCTTTTTCAAAATAAGTTTCAATCACATCTTTTTCAAAATCAATTTCAAAATCTTTTCTAACTTCTTATCTTTTCAAATTTGATTTTCAAATCTTTTTCAATTAACCACTTAACTTTTTGTTTGATTCTTATCTTTTTCAAAACTACCTAACTAATTCTCTCTCTAATTTTCGAAAATCACCTTCCTCTTTTTTAAAATTTCTTTTTAAAATTTTCGAATTCTAACTAATTTTAAATTAAAAAAAGAATAAAAACAAAAATATTTTTCTTTTCTTTTCAATTAAGCTTTTCAATTATTTTCGAATTTTCTAATCTCTCATCCCTTTCTGTTTATTTATTTATCTAATAACATCCCTCTTTCACTCAAGAATTCAAACCCATTCCTCTCCCCTGTATTTAGATTCTTATCTTTTTCTTTTGCCACTCTTCTCTTCTTATACTTACATAAGGAATCTCTATACTGTGACATAGAGGATTCCATATTTTCTTTTGTTCTCTTCTTTTTCATATGAGCAGGAACAAGGATAAGAACATTCTTGTTGAAGCTGATCCGGAACCTGAAAGAACTCTGAAGAGGAAGCTAAGGGAAGCTAAAGCACAACTCTCTAGAGAAAATCTGACAGAAATTTTCGAAAAAGAAGGAGACATGGCCGAAAATAATAACAATGCAAGGAAGATGCTTGGTGACTTTACTGCACCAAATTCCAATTTACATGGAAGAAGCATCTCAATCCCTTCCATTGGAGCAAACAATTTTGAGCTGAAACCTCAATTAGTTTCTCTGATGCAACAGAACTCCAAGTTTCATGGACTTCCATCAGAAGATCCCTTTCAGTTCTTAACTGAATTCTTGCAGATCTGTGATACTGTTAAGACCAATGGGGTTGATCTCGAGGTCTACAGACTTATGCTTTTCCCGTTTGCTGTAAGAGACAAAGCTAGAATATGGTTGGACTCTCAACCTAATGATAGCTTGAACTCTTGGGGTAAGCTGGTCACGGCTTTCTTAGCCAAGTTCTTTCCTCCTCAAAAGCTTAGCAAGCTTAGAGTGGATGTTCAAACCTTCAAACAGAAGGAAGGTGAATCCCTCTATGAAGCTTGGAAGAGATACAAGGAACTGACCAAAAAGTGTCCTTCTGACATGCTTTCAGAATGGACCATCCTGGATATATTCTATGATGGTCTGTCTGAATTATCAAAGATGTCATTAGACCATTCTGCAGGTGGATCCATTCACCTAAAGAAAACACCTGCAGAAGCTCAGGAACTCATTGACATGGTTGCAAATAACCAGTTCATGTACACTTCTGAAAGGAATCCTGTGAATAATGGGACGCCTATGAGGAAGGGAGTTCTTGAAATTGATACTCTGAATGCCATATTGGCTCAGAATAAAATATTAACTCAGCAAGTCAATATGATTTCTCAGAGTCTGAATGGATTGAAGGAATCATCCAACAGTACTAAAGAGGCCTCTTCTGAAGAAGAAGCTTATGATCCTGAGAACCCTGCAATAGCAGAGGTGAATTACATGGGTGACTCCTATGGAAACACCTATAATCCCTCATGGAGAAATCATCCAAATTTCTCATGGAAGGATCAACAAAAGCCTCAACAAGGCTTTAATAATGGTGGAAGAAACAGGTTTAGCAATAGCAAGCCTTTTCCATCATCCACTCAGCAACAGACAGAGAATTCTGAGTAGAATCCATCCAGCTTAGCAAATATAGTCTCTGATCTATCTAAGGCCACTGTAAGTTTTATGAATGAAACAAGGTCCTCCATTAGAAATTTGGAGGCACAAGTGGGCCAGCTGAGTAAAAGGGTCACTGAAACTCCTCCTAGTACTCTCCCAAGCAATACAGAAGAAAATCTAAAGAGAGAGTGCAAGGCCATTGATTTGACCATCATGGCCGAACCTACAAAGGAAGAGGAGGACGTGAATCCTAGTGAGGAAAACCTCCTGGGACATCCAATGACCAATAAGGAGTTTCCCTTTGAGGAACCAAAGGAATCTGAGGCTCATCTAGAGACCATAGAGATTCCATTGAACCTCCTTCTACTCTTCATGAGCTCTGATGAGTATTCTTCCTCTGAAAAGGATGAAGAAATTACTGAAGAGCAAGTTGCTAAGTACCTTGGTGCAATCATGAAGCTGAACGCCAAATTATTTGGTAATGAGACTTGGGAAGATGAACCTCCCTTGCTCACCAATGAACTGAATGCATTGGATAGACAGAAATTACCTCAAAAGAAACAAGATCCTGGCAAATTCTTAATACCCTGTACCATAGGCACCATGACCTTTGAGAAGGCTCTGTGTGACCTGGGGTCAGGAATAAACTTAATGCCACTCTCTGTAATGGAGAAACTTGGGATCTTTGAGGTGCAAGCTGCCAGAATCTCATTAGAGATAGCAGATAACTCAAGAAAACAGGCTTATAGCTCACTGTCAAGCTATTGACATTAAAGAAGCGCTTGTTGGGAGGCAACCCAATGTTATTTAATCATATCTATTTTATTTTCTTTTTGTTATTTCGTGTTTTTTTAGGTTGATGATCATGTGGAGTCACAAAAACTACTGAAAAATAAAAAAATAGAATGAAAAATAGCATTAAAAATAGCACACCCTAGAGGAGGAGCATTCTGGCGTTTAAACGCCAGAAACAAGCATCTGTCTGGCGTTTAACGCCAGAAACAAGCACCAAGCTGGCGTTTAACGCCAGAAACAAGCATCTATCTGGCGTTAAATGCCAGAAACAGGCAGCAGTCTGGCGTTAAACGCCAGGATTGCACAGCAAGGGCGTTTTACACGCCTAATTGGAGCAGGGATGTTAAGTCCTTGACCCCTCAGGATCTGTGGACCCCACAGGATCCCCACCTACCTTCTTCTCTCCTTTTCACACATTTTCATAACTCTCTTCCCCAAATAACTTCCACCAATCACCTCCATTACTCCTCCAAAACCATCATATAACCCACCTACACCCACCCACTCAAATTCAACCCATCACTCCTTCCTTCTCACACATCATAACCACCTAAAACCCCCTTGGCCGAGTACACATTCTCCCTCCATCTCCTCCATTTTCTTCTTCTTCTACTACTTTTTTTTTTCTTTTGCTCGGGGACGAGCAAACATTTTAAGTTTGGTGTGGTAAAAAGCATTGCTTTTTGTTTTTCCATAACCATCAATGGCACCTAAGGCCAGAGAATCCTCAAGAAAGAGGAAAGGGAAGGCAATTGCTTCCACCTCTGAGTCATGGGAGATGGAGAGATTCATCTCAAGGGTCCATAGCTCAGTAATAGAGCATTTGACTGCAAAACAAGAGATCATGGACCTCAACAAGAGCATGAGGAAGTTTCTCACCATGAAATCTCTGAGATACCTCAGGAGATGCACTTTCCTCCACAAAACTATTGGGAGCAAATCAACACCTCCCTAGGAGAATTAAGTTCCAAGATGGGACAACTAAGGATGGAGCACCAAGAGCACTCCATCATCCTCCATGAGATTAGAAAAGATCAAAGAGCTATGATGGAGGAGCAACAAAGGCAAGGAAGAGACATAGAGGAGCTCAAAAGCACCATTGGTTCTTCAAGAAGAGGAAGACACCACCCTCACTAAGGTGGACTCATTCCTTAATCTCCTTGTCTATTTATTTTACTATTTTTCGATTTTTGAGCTTTATGTTTTATTTATGTTTGTGTCTTTACTACATGATCACTAGTGTCTAAGTGTCTATGCCTTAAAGTTGTGAATGTCCTATGAATCCATCACCTTTCTTAAACGAAAAATGTTTTAATTACAAAAGAACAAGAAGTACATGGTTTCGAATTCATCCTTGAAACTAGTTTAATTATTTTGATGTGGTGACAATACTTTTTGTTTTCTGAATGAATGCTTGAACATTGCATATGTCTTTTGAATTTGTTGTTTATGAATGTTAAATATGTTGGCTCTTGAAAGAATAAGAAAAAAGGAGAAATGTTATTTGATGATCTGAAAAATCATAAAATTGATTCTTGAAGCAAGAAAAAGCAGTGAATACAAAGGCTTGCGAAAAAAAGAAAAAAATGGCAAAAAAAAAAGAGAAAGAGAAAGAAAAAGCAAGCAGAAAAAGCCAAAAGCTCTTTAAACCAAAAGGCAAGAGCAAAAAGCCAATAGCCCTTAAAACCAAAAGGCAAGGGTAATAAAAAGGATCCAAAGCTTTGAGCATCAGTGGATAGGAGGGCCTAACGGAATAAAATCCTGGCCTAAGCGGCTAAACCAAGCTGTCCCTAACCATGTGCTTGTGGCGTGAAGGTGTCAAGTGAAAACTTGAGACTGAGCGGTTAAAGTCGAGGTCCAAAGCAAAAGAAGAGTGTGCTTAAGAACCCTGGACACCTCTAATTGGGGACTTTAGCAAAGCTGAGTCACAATCTGAAAAGGTTCACCCAGTTATGTGTCTGTGGCATTTATGTATCCGGTGGTAATACTGGAAAACAAAGTGCTTAGGGCCACGGCCAAGACTCATAAAGTAGCTGTGTTCAAGAATCAACATACTGAACTAGGAGAATCAATAACACTATTTGAATTCTAAGTTCCTATAGATGCCAATCGTTCTGAACTTCAATGGATAAAGTGAGATGCCAAAACTATTCAAGAGGCAAAAAGCTACTAGTCCCGCTCATCTGATTGGAGCTAAGTTTCATTGATATTTTAGAATTTATAGTATACACTCTTCTTTTTATCCTATTTGATTTTCAGTTGCTTGGGGACAAGTAACAATTTAAGTTTGGTGTTGTGATGAGCGGATAATTTATACGCTATTTGGCATTGTTTTTACATAGTTTTTAGTATGATTTAGTTAGTTTTTAGTATATTTTTATTAGTTTTTAATTAAAAACCACATTTCTGGACTTTACTATGAGTTTGTGTGTTTTTCTATGATTTCAGGTATTTTCTGGCTGAAATTGAGGGATTTGAGCAAAAATCAGATTCAGAGGCTGAAGAAGGACTGCAGATGCTGTTGGATTCTGACCTCCCTGCACTCAAAGTGGATTTTCTGGAGCTAAAGGAGTCCAAATGGCACGCTCTCAATTGCATTGGAAAGTATACATCCAGGGCTTTCCAACAATATATAATAGTTCAAACTTTGCCCGAGTTTAGATGACGCAAACTGGCGTTCAACGCCAGCTTCCTGCCCTATTCTGGAGTTAAACGCCAGAAACAGATTGCAAAGTGGAGTTAAACGCCAGAAACAGGTTACAAACTGGCGTTCAACTCCAAGAGAAGCCTCTACACGTGTAAAGCTCAATGCTCAGCCCAATCACACACCAAGTGGGCCCCGGGAGTGGATTTATGTATCATTTACTCATTTCTGTAAAACCTAGTAACTAGTTTAGTATAAATAGGACTTTTTATTATTGTATTAAAAGTCTTGGTTACTCCGGTTCCCCTCTGGGGCCGAGACCAATGAACTCCATTATCACTTATGTATTTTCAACGATAGAGTTTCTACACACCATAGATTAAGGTGTGGAGCTCTGCTGTTCCTCATGAATTAATGCAAAGTACTATTGTTTTTCTATTCAATTCAAGCTTATTCCTATTCGAAGATATTCATTCGCACCCAAGAACATGATGAATGTGATGATTATGTGACGCTCATCACCATTCTCACCTATGAACGCGTGCCTGACAACCACTTCCGTTCTACATGAAGATGAGATAGAATGAGTATCTCTTAGATATCTAATACAGGGGACCGAGTCCGAGATATTAGACTCTTCGTGGTATAAGTTAGAACCCATGGATGGCTGGTTCACAGAAATTGTGATTACACCTTGATTATGTAAAATTCATTGCTCTTTCTTTCCCTGGTAATGGCGCCAAAAACATGATGCCAATACCATGGTTCACAACTTCGCACAACTAACCAGCAAGTGCACTGGGTCGTCCAAGTAATACCTTACGTGAGTAAGGGTCGAATCCCACGGAGATTGTCGGTATGAAGCAAGCTATGGTCACCTTGTAAATCTCAGTCAGGCGGATATCAAATGGTTATGGAGTTTTCGAAAATAGTATAATAAAATAGGGATAGAAATACTTATGTAAATCATTGGTGAGAATTTCATATAAGCGAATGGAGATGCTTTCGTTCCTCTGAACCTCTGCTTTCCTGCTATCTTCATCCAATCAGTCTTACTCCTTTCCATGGCTGGCTTTATGTGATACATCACCATTGTCAATGGCTACTTTCGGTATTCTCTTGGGAAAATGATCCAAATGCCATGCCACGGCACGGCTAATCGTCTGGAGGCATCACCCTTGTCAATGGCTTCATCTTATCCTCTCAGTGAAAATGGTCAACGCACCCTGTCACGGCACAGCTATTCATCTGTCGGTTCTCGATCATGCTGGAATAGGATTTACTATCCTTTTGCGTCTGTCACTAACGCCCCGCAATCGC
>NC_029794.2:46023027-46028798 GCF_000816755.2 Arachis ipaensis
GGCCAGCCCTCAAACGTGATCTAAGATAGCATACAACTGATCAAAGATCAAAAGCTGATCAAAGATACCTAATACAATAGTAGAAGGTCCTATTTATAATAATCTAGCTACTAGGGTTTACAAAAGTAAGTAATTGATGCATAAATCCACTTCTGGGGCCCACTAGGTGTGTGCTTGGGCTGAGCTTGAGTGTTGCACGTGTAGAGGTCCTTTCTGGAGTTGAACGCCAGCTTTTGTGCCAGTTTGGGCGTTCAACTCTGGTTTTGGCTCCTTTTCTGGCGCTGGACGCCAGATTTGGGCAGAAAGCTGGCGTTGAACGCCAGTTTACGTCGTCTATTCTTGACCAAAGTATGAACTATTATATATTGCTGGAAAGCCCTGGATGTCTACTTTCCAAAGCAATTGGAATCGCGCCATTTTGAGTTCTGTAGCTCCAGAAAATCTATTTTGAGTGCAGGGAGGTCAGAATCCAACAGCATCAGCAGTCCTTCTTCAACCTCTGAATCTGATTTTTGCTTAAGTCCTTCAATTTCAGCCAGAAAATACCTGAAATCACAGAAAAACACACAAACTCATAGTAAAGTCCAGAAATGTGAATTTAACATAAAAACTAATGAAAACATCCCTAAAAGTAACTAGATTCTACTAAAAACATACTAAAAACAATGCCAAAAAGCGTATAAATTATCCGCTCATCACAACACCAAACTTAAATTGTTGCTTGTCCCCAAGCAACTGAAAATCAAATAGGATAAAAATAAGAGAATATACTATAAATTCCAAACTATCAATGAAACATAGCTCCAATCAAATGAGCGGGACTTATAGCTTTTTGCCTCTTGAATAGTTTTGGCATCTCACTTTATCCATTGAAAAAGTCCCCAATTAGAGGTGTCCAGAGTTCTTAAGCACACTCTTTTTTTCTTTGGATCATGACTTTAACTGCTCAATGTCAAGCTTTTTACTTGACACCTTCACACTACAAGCATATATTTTTCATTTAAGAGAGGTGATGGATTCATAGGACATTCATAACTTTAAGACAAAGTTACTAACTACTAATGATCATGTAATGAAGACACAAACGTAGATAAGCACTTAACATAGAAAACGAAAAACAGAAGAAATAAGAACAAGGAATGAATCCACCTTAGTGATGGTGGCGTTTCCTTCTTGAGGAACAAATGATGTCCTTGAGCTCTTCTATGTCTCTTCCTTGCCTTTGTTGCTCCTCCTTCATTGCTTTTAGATCTTCTCTGATTTCATGAAGGCTGATGGAGTGCTCTTGATGTTCCACCCTTAGTTGCTTCCAATAATTGTGTGGAAGAAAATGTATCCCCTGAGGTATCTCAGGGATCTCTTGATTTGCAGTCAAATGTTTTGCCACTGAGCTATAGACCCTTGATGGAAGCTTTTGTCTTCCCTTTTTCTCTTTCTAGAGGTTTCTCTGGCCTTAGGTGCCATCAATGGTTATGGAAAAAAACAAAAAAGCTATGCTTTTACCACACCAAACTTAGAATGTTGCTCGCCCTCAAGCAAAAGAAGAAAGAATAGAAGAAGAAGAAGAAGATATGGAGGAGATGGATGGATGTGTGTATTCGGCCATATGGGTGGGATTGGGTGGGAGAGAGATGTTGAATTTTGAAGGTAGTGGGTGTATGGATGTGAGTGGTAAATGGAAAACAGAAGGGATGATCATGAATGGAAAGAGAGATGATAAGGTAGGTGGGGATCCTGTGGGATCCACATATCCTGAGGTGTCAAGGCATTTACATCCCTACACCAATTTAGGCATGTAAAATGCCCTTGCACACAACTCTGGGCGTTCAGCGCCAGGTTGGTGCCCATTTTGGGCGTTCAACACCCATTTGCTGCCATTTCTGGCGTTGAACGCCAGAACCATGCTTGTTCTGGGCGTTCAGCGCCAGGATGCTGTCCATTTTGGGCGTTCAGCGCCAGAACCATGCTCTGTTCTGGCGTTGAACGCCAGACAGATGCTCCTCCAGGGTGTGATTTTTCTTCTGCTGTTTTTTATTCCGTTTTCAATTTTTATATTTATTTTGTGACTCCACATGATCATGAACCTATAAAGATATATAACTAAGAAAAATATAGTTAGATAAATAAAAATTGGGTTGCCTCCCAACAAGCGCTTCTTTAATGTCAATAGCTTGACAGTGGGCTCTCATGGAGCCTCACAGATATTCAGAGCATTGTTGAGACTCTCCAACACCAAACTTAGAGTTTGGATATGGGAGTTCAACACCAAACTTAGAGTTTGGTTGTGGCCTCCCAACACCAAACTTAGAGTTTGACTGTGGGGGCTTTGGTTGACTTTGCTTTGAGAGAAGCTTTTCATGCTTCCTCTCCATGGTTGCAGAGAGAGATCCTTGAGTTTTAAACACAAGGGAGTCCTCATTCATTTGGAGGACTAATTCTCCTCTGTCAACATCAATCACAGCTGTTGCTGTGGCCAGGAAAGGTCTTCCTAGGATAATGGATTCATCCTCTTCCTTTCCAGTATCCAGGACTATGAAATCAGCAGGGATGTAAAGGCCCTCAACCTTTACTAACACGTCCTCTACTTGTCCATAAGCCTGTTTTCTTGAATTGTCTGCCATCTCTAATGAGATTTTAGCAGCTTGCACCCCATAGATTCCCAGTTTCTCTATTACAGAGAGGGGCATGAGGTTTATTCCTGAACTAAGGTCACACAGAGCCTTAAAGATCATGGTGCCTATGGTACAAGATATTATGAACTTTCCAGGATCCTGTTTCTTCTGAGGTAATGTCAGTTGATCCAGATCACTTAGTTCATTGATGAACAAGGGAGGTTCAACTTCCCAAGCATCAATGCCAAACAATTTGGCATTCAGCTTCATGATTGCACCAAGAAACTTGGCAGTTTGCTCTTCAGTAACATCCTCATTCTCTTCAGAAAAGGTTCTCTTCAGAAGAGGAATATTCATCAGAGCTCATGAAGGGCATAAGGAGGTTCAATGGAATCTCTATGGTCTCTAGATGAGCCTCAGAGTCCTTTGGTTCCTCAGAGGGAAGCTCCTTATTGGTCACTAGACGTCCCAGGAGGTCTTCCTCCTTAGGATTCACGTCCTCTCCTTGCCAATATGGCATTCAGAGTATCAATTTCAAGAACTCCTTTCTTCATAGGCATCCCATTACTCACAGGATTCCTCTCAGAAGTGTACATGAACTGGTTATTAGCAACCATGTCAATGTGTTCTTGAGCTTCTGCAGGCGTTTTCTTTGGGTGAATGGATCCACCTGCAGAAGTATCCAATGACATCTTAGATAACTCAGACAGACCATCATAGAATATATCCAGGATGGTCCATTCTGAAAGCATGTCAGAAGGACACTTTTTGGTTAGTCCTTTGTATCTCTCCCAAGCTTCATAGAGGGATTCACCTTCTTTCTGTCTGAAGGTTTGAACATCCACTCTAAGCTTGCTCAGCTTTTGAGGAGGAAAGAACTTGGCTAGGAAGGCCTTGACCAGCTTATCCCAAGAGTTCATGCTATCCTTAGGTTGAGAGTCCAACCATACTCTAACTCTGTCTCTTACAGCAAAAGGGAAAAGCATGAGCCTGTAGATTTCAGGATCTACTCCATTAGTCTTAACAGTATCACATATCTACAAGAATTCAGTTAAGAACTGAAAAGGATCTTCAGATGGAAGTCCATGAAACTTGCAGTTCTGCTGCATCAGAGAAACTAATTGAGGTTTCAACTCAAAGTTGTTTGCTCCAATGGCAGGAATGGAGATACTTCTTCCATGTAAGTTAGAATTTGGTGCAGTAAAGTCACCAAGCATTCTCCTTGCATTGTTGTTGGGTTCGGCTGCCATCTCCTTTACTTGTTTGAAATTTTCAATCAAGTTGTCTCTGGATTGTTGTAATTTAGCTTCTCTTAATTTTCTCTTCAGAGTCCTTTCAGGTTCTGGATCAGCTTCAACAAGAATGCCTTTTTCCTTGTTCCTGCTCATAAGAAAGAGAAGAAAACAAGAAAAGAAGAGGAATCCTCTATGTCACAGTAAAGAGGTTCCTTATTGTTAGTAGAAGAAAAGAAGAAGACAGAGAATGTGATGTAAAAAAAGAAACACAACTGTGAGGAGGGCAGAGATGTGAGATGAGATGTTAGTGAATGAATAAACAAAGAGAAGGAGATGAGAGAGAAGGAATTTTCGAAAATAAATTTTGAAAAAGAGTTAGTGATTTTTGAAAAAAGTTTTTTTTTTTTTGAAAAAGGTTAGTAGTTTTTCGAAAATTAAAATAAAAAATCAAAATAATTAGTAAATTAAAAAGAAATTTTGAAAAAGGGGGAAGATATTTTCGAAAATTAGAGGGAGAGAGTTAGTTAGGTAGTTTTGAAAAGGATAAGAAACAAACAAAAAGTTAGTTAGTTAGTTGAAACAAATTTTGAAAAGATAAGAAGTTAGGAAGTTAGAAAAGATATTTTGAAATCAAATTTTTGAAAAAGATAAGATAAGAAGATATTTTTTGAAAAGATATGATTGAAATTAGTTTTGAAAAAGATTTGATTTTTTTAAAAAAAACACAATTAATGACTTGATTCACAAGAAATCACAAGATATGATTCTAGAATTCAAAGTTTGAATCTTTCTTAACAAGTAAGTAACAAACTTGAAATTTTTGAATCAAAACATTAATTGTTATTGTTATTTTCGAAAATTTGATGTAAAATTAAGAAAAAGATTTTTAAGATCAAACAAGAAGACTTACCAAGAACAACTTGAAGATCATGAAGAACACTATGAATGCATGAAAATTTTTGAAAAAAAAAATGCAAGATGAGTATGCAATTGACACCAAACTTATAACATGACTCAAGACTCAAACAAGAAACACAAAAAATATTTTTGATTTTTATGATTTTCTAATTTTTTTGGATTTTTTTTTCGAAAATTATTTGAAAAACAAAAATAAGGATTTCAAAAATTTTTAATATGAATTCCAGGAATCTTGCCATGTTAGTCTAAAGCTTCAGTCCAGGAATTAGACATGGCTCACTAGCCAGCCAAGCTTTCAATGAAAGCTTCGGTCCAAAACACTAGACATGGCCAATGGCTAGCCAAGCTTCTGCATGTAAACCAGACATGACATGCCTGACATACCCTACAGTCGTATAACAGCTGATGGTTGGAAGCCTTAGTCCAAACGAATTTAGACATGGCTTTACAGCCAGCCAGGCTTCACATGCTTCATGAAACACTAGAATTCATTCTTAAAAATTTTGAATAAAAATATATTTTTGAAAACATTTTTCTTTTTTTTTTTTTCGAAAACAGATGAGAAAATTTTTGAAAGATTTTTGAAAAATTTTTGAAAACAAAACAAAAAGAAAATTACCTAATCTGAGCAACAGGATGAACCGTCAGTTGTCCATACTCGAACAATCCCCGGCAACGGCGCCAAAAACTTGGTTCACAGAAATTGTGATTACACCTTGATTATGTAAAATTCATTGCTCTTTCTTTCCCTGGTAATGGCGCCAAAAACATGATGCCAATACCATGGTTCACAACTTCGCACAACTAACCAGCAAGTGCACTGGGTCGTCCAAGTAATACCTTACGTGAGTAAGGGTCGAATCCCACGGAGATTGTCAGTATGAAGCAAGCTATGGTCACCTTGCAAATCTCAGTCAGGCGGATATCAAATGGTTATGGAGTTTTCGAAAATAGTATAATAAAATAGGGATAGAAATACTTATGTAATTCATTGGTGAGAATTTCA
>NC_029794.2:46029518-46033071 GCF_000816755.2 Arachis ipaensis
CGGATTCTCTTGAATGCCGCCATCATTCTAGCTTACACCACGAAGATTCTGGTTAGGAGATCTAAGAGATACTCATTCAGTCTAAGGTAGAATGGAAGTGGTTGTCAGGCACGCGTTCATAGGGAATGATGATGATTGTCACGTTCATCACATTCAGATTGAAGTACGAATGAATATCTTAGAAGCGAAACAAGATGAATTGAATAGAAAATAGTAGTACTTCGCATTAATCTTTGAGGAACAGCAGAGCTCCACACCTTAATCTATGGAGTGTAGAAACTCTACCGTTAAAAATACATAAGTGAAAGTCCAGGCATGGCCGAGAGGCCAGCTCTCAAATGTGATCTAAGATAGCATACAACTGATCAAAGATCAAAAGCTGATCAAAGATACCTAATACAATGGTAGAAGGTCCTATTTATAATAATCTAGCTACTAGGGTTTACAGAAGTAAGTAATTGATGCATAAATCTATTTCTGGGGCCCACTAGGTGTGTGCTTAGGCTGAGCTTGAGTGTTGCACGTGTAGAGGTCCTTTCTGGAGTTGAACGCCAGCTTTTGTGCCAGTTTGGGCGTTCAACTCTGGTTTTGGCTCCTTTTCTGGCGCTGGACGCCAGATTTGGGCAGAAAGCTGGCGTTGAACGCCAGTTTACGTCATCTATTCTTGGCAAAAGTATGGGCTATTATATTTTGCTGGAAAGCCCTGGATGTCTACTTTCCAACGCAATTGGAAGCGCGCCATTTTGAGTTCTGTAGCTCCAGAAAATCCATTTTGAGTGCAGGGAGGTCAGAATCCAACAGCATCAGCAGTCCTTCTTCAACCTCTGAATCTGATTTTTGCTCAAGTCCCTCAATTTCAGCCAGAAAATACCTGAAATCACAGAAAAACACACAAACTCATAGTAAAGTCCAGAAATGTGAATTTAACATAAAAACTAATGAAAACATCCCTAAAAGTAACTAGATTCTACTAAAAACATACTAAAAACAATGCCAAAAAGCGTATAAATTATCCGCTCATCAATGGCCATTCATGAGATTCGGAAAGTCTAAACCTTTTCTGTGGTATTTCGAGTAGGATCTGGGAAGGGATGGCTGTGACGAGCTTCAAACTCGCGAGTGCTGGGTGTAGTGACAGACGCAAAAGGATAGTAAATCCTATTCCAGTATAATCGAGAACCGATAGATGATTAGCCATGCAGTGACAGCGCATTGGACCATTTTCACAGAGAGGACGGGATGTAGCCATTGACAACGGTGATGCCCAAAATACAGCTTGCCATGGAAAGGAGTAGGAATGATTGGATGAAGACAGCAGGAAAGCAGAAGTTCAGGAGGAACGAAAGTATCTCTATACGCTTATCTGAAGTTCTCACCAATGAATTACATAAGTATCTCTATCCTTATTTTACATGTTATTTATCTTTTAATTATTAAAACTCTATAACCATTCGAATCCGCCTTACTGAGATTTACAAGGTGACCATAGCTTGCTTCAAGCCGACAATCTCCGTGGGATCGACCCTTACTCACGTAAGGTTTATTACTTAGACGACCCAGTGCACTTGCTGGTTAGTTGTGCGAAGTTGTGACAAAGTGTGATTCACATTTGAGAGCACCAAGTCTTTGGCGCCATTGTTGATAATCACAATTTCATGCACCACCCAAGAACAGACTTGGATCAAACCTAGAAAAATAAGATCTCAAATGCCATGAAGAAAAAGAAAAGGACAGCTCCAAGCGAGGTAAAATTAACTTGATTTCGATTAGTTAAAACTTTAATTGTTCATTTTCCTAATATACAATTAATTATGTCTTTTGTAGTTGAACCTTTTAGACTCCAAATCATTGATTCAGTCAAGCTCCACTCTTTACAATACACCAGATATGAATTATCCAAGACAGGATTTTACAAGTTTTAGTTTTTATTAATGTAAATTATTGTTCACCTATGAGCAAATTTCAGTTCACCATGGTTATAGCAGATTTAATTTTTGAATCTTGATAGTGAATAGTCACTTTTTTTGTGAAATTCTATATTGATATATGTAGTTTTTTGATTCGTCTAGTGTATTAATTTCTAAGTTGAATAATAAGAATTTGTTTTTTGGTTCATGGTTCAGAGTTCAGAGTTCTGATAGTAACATTCTTTTAAAATTAGATCTAAGTTATGTTGAGATATGCACTTTTTCGGTTCACCAGTTGCATTAATTTCGGTTCATTGTGTTTTTGGGGTTTAGGGTTTAGGTTTTAGGGTTTTAGGGATTTAGGGTTTATGGGTTCAGGGATCAGGGTTCTGGTTTTAGTGTTTAGGATTTAGGGTTTAGGGATTCAGTGTGTTTCTACTTTTTGGTTTGTCCAGTGTAGTAATTTCGGTTCACTGTGTTGTTTTAGAGTTCATAATGTATTAGTAATCACCCTGATTTCTTTCACTATGAACCTGCAACAAAACAGTAGCCAGGCAATTCCAACAGGTATATAACAAGACAAGGAGTAATCCATCTTGAATCAGTATATACATTAACATTAGATCTATACATTAATATTAACATTTACATTAATGTTGACATATATACATTCAAAAGAAGTAGTGTCTGCTTTTTTAAACAAGTTAAACAAAATATTGTTAATTAGAACCATTCAAACTGCACTGGTTTTGAGATTCACTTGATGTTTCTGAATCCGTTGGACAATTTTTTCTTTTTCATGAGCCTCTTTTGTCTTGTTCTTTCTGCCAACATTATATTGTCGAATTCTGATTCTGATTTGGATTCCGAAAAAGATTCTTCTTCCGAAGAAGAATCCATAACAACAACTTTCTTTTCTTTTTTCTCAATTTTTCTTTTCTCTTTCCCCTTTATTTGCTTTCTATACAGAAGTCCCTAAAACACAAAATTATTTAGTTAGCAAAGTATTTGAAACAAGGAAATACAAAAATAATCAGGTGAATCAAAATGACCACAAACACTCAACCGAATTAAATTCATGTGATGAATAATACGTGATAAACATTCAATTATCAAGAAAAATATTTCTGCATGCACAATGCTTCAAATCAACACATTATCATTGTGTCTGTTGCTTCCTTAGAAATTTGGTCAAGCATCATCTTCTTTGTCCAATAGGCCACCCACGGTGTCGGGGGAGCATCAAGTCCATCCAAGTGAGGGAACTTGGTTTCATGGAAGTATATCAGCATCAAAACAAAAACACAGTCCTCAACGGACTGTTTCTGCCCCTTTCTCTTGTTTTCGATTACCTTTCTCAAGAAGCTGAGCACATGACATGCTCAATCCCACTGTTCGATGTTGTCCACACAAAAGATAGGCGGCTTATGGATCGCGGAGGCCATGCTTACCGTCGTCCGCAGCAAGAAGCACTTCTGTACAAAGACGACAAAAGTCCTGCGGAATTTTTGCCGGTTCTCCTCCCCTTCAACACTCATATTTAGGACAGACTTTGTCAAAGTCACCAACGTAACACATTTGAGGCTGTCAAATATTGCCTTGTCTTTCTCATTCAGTTTGCGATAGTAAACCTTTTTAGGAAAATG